>NW_027418874.1:0-74947 GCF_009905375.1 Apium graveolens | reverse complement strand
AAAAGCATCTTCAAAGCTGTGATTGAAATAAGGTAGAAAATTTATTTGGAGGTGGTTAAAATGACATTGACTGTAAGGAAATTTTACTATCAGGAAAGGGCAAAGAGGTGGCCGACCCTTTAAAGGTAAGAGGATAATTATAGGCGCGTGTGCCAAAGGAATACAGTGATGATGGTTGAAGCCGGGAAGGTTGTATTACGGTTCGGTAAGATTGACATTCCTTTCTGATGACTGTGCAATACTCAACCGTAATAGTAGTTGGGTAAAGGTTTAATTCGTGTAATCGCCATTAGCGGGCTATCCTATCTTAGAAGGTACTATCTTGAGATGAGCCTAAACCATGTTTCAAAAGGACTAAACGAACCTTTGAGTAAGTCTTCTATCGAAGGCATATGATTAAGAATGGTATTAACCTGCTATCGTTACTTGATTGAAACTCTTCTCTGCAATTTTTATCTACTTCATGTCATGAAAGTACGTCAGAGTTTGGAGTGTTCTTCATGAATTGTGATTGGTGGTTATGTTAACTCCTTAGGAGAATTAGATACGAGATGTATGGACTCCGTATGGTTAGCTATTAAGACTTCATGGAAAATGAATGACTACAGTAGGTCAGTGGTGGACCATAGTAAGGCAGCAATGATTCTGCGAGAAATGAGCTGATTACAACCGTGAGAGTTGTATTGGAATGGGTGTTGAGATTGAGTACCACTATCGGGTCGTGGTAGTGTATAAGTTATCATTGATAGACTAATTAAGTAGAGTATCTACCTATTGAATATTATTCTTTCTATCAATAGAGAGTCGTATTACTATACGAGGAAGGTTGCGGTGCAAGCATAGAATTCTATTAACGATAATGTATAAATGAGATTCCAGATTCGATTTTCGATGTCGAGGGAGTTTCATAGGTGACTGAGTATAAGCTCGAGGAAGAGCATGGGTCCATAGAATGATGGACGGAATAACAAAAATATTTAAGCATGTGAAATGCGATGCGATAATACTTGATGTTGATATATATACATATATGTTTTGTTCTCCTATGACAAACCTCTATAATTCAGAGGTAGGTTCCAAGCCAGATATTTTATGGCAATATTTTTTTTCATATATATAATTCTCTTCAGTTCGTTCTTTTCTCTCTTTTCATTTCATGTAAACTGAGAAGAACAACCCTTCCAGAAGGGGAGGTATTGCCGAATGACTATCTATCTGTGTGATAGAAGCCGAGTAGGATACCAGCTGTTGTTTAATTGCTTGTCAAGTACTAAATGCTGGCCACCTTCTGTACTAACTATGCAATGTAATAAGTGTTCATGATCATAGTGATCTCTCAACAAATTCCTTTACTTCTATATGATTGATCAAACTTTGGGAAATAGAAACAGCTGAAAAAGGAGTAATAAAGTTGTGGTAGTATTCGGAATGGAAACACATTCGTGATACTAAGGTTGACGCGGGTATTAAAAGGTTATAGAATGCTAACGAGCAAAGGTGTAACCAGTATAATATTAGGAACGGAAGGTAGTAGCGATTATGAACTGGAAAAGAATGGGTATTGAGACGCCAAAGCTATAGTGCTAGAAGCTGTGATAAAATTCCATGCAATAGACTTGAAAAGAATTTGGAATGATCACTTAACGCGGATTGAGTTATCTTACGACAATAGATCATATGTCATTATTGAGATATCGCCTTATGAGATCCTTGAGGGAAGACAATGTCGATCTCCCTTAGGTTAGGATGAAGTTGTAGAGCGCAAGATGCTCGGACCAGCAGTGGTCCAAACGACCAAGGATATGATAGATCTAATCAGAGGACGGCTGGTAGTAACCCAAGATGGACATAAGAGGTATGCTGATTTGACACGAAAGGACAAGGAATGGGAAGTAGGGGACCTAATGTTGTTATAGGCATTCCCTTGGAAGGGGTTAATGAGATTCGGAAAGAAAGGAAAACTAAGCCCAAGATACATTGGACCTTTGAGATATTAAGACGGATTGGAAAGTTAGCTTACGAGCTAGCCCTACCCCCGAACCTGTAGCAAGTCATAACGTGTTTCGCGTATCAATCTTAAGGAAGTGTAATTCGGATGCCAGACAAATAGGGGCATATGAGCACATAAACATGCAACCCGACGTAACCTATATGGAGTAACCAGGAAAGGTTATAGATTTAAAAAGGAACAAGTGCTTAGGAGAAGGATTATCAAACTATTCAGAGTTTGATGGAAGAACCACAATGTGGGAGAATTTCCTTGAGAATTAGAAAGTGTAATGCTAAGAGAGTATCCCTATTCATTTTCTATCTGATTCCGGGACGGAATCCTTTTAAGGAGGGGAGACTGTAATAACCCCAATTGTTTTGGAAATTTTTGAAACCCTTATGAATAGTGTTTTTGTTGAATGAGAAAACTTTTCATGCCACGCTATGTAGGGGTTCTGTTATTGATATTTTGAGATTTTATTAGTACTCTATATGGTATATAAGTGTATGTAAAGATCCTCAGAATCCAATTCCGAACACTTTGGTTTTTCCCGGAAATCCACCAGATACAGAAAGAATTGAGTATAAGGTAACAGAATAAAAAGGATTTAAATTAAAGGATTATAATAGAGGATCATAAAAAGGAATATAATGTATTGAGGAAGGTTAAGGGAACCTAAGTAATAAGATCCCGGGTATGATCCTTCAAACGATAAACGAGAACGAAAGTTAAGCGGACCGTATAACAGATCAGCGGTCATTAGGCAAACAATTAGGAAGTTAATCAAAGGGATTAGAAAGAGTGATGTCACCCAACCAATGAGAAGAGGACAAGGAGGGAAAGATGACATCACCACATGACATGGGCATGACATGGGAAGGAAGGAGATGTGGTGGCTTTTTAACCACACAAAATCAAGGGCAACTAGGTAATTAACTAAATCAAACACAAAAACAAGTCAACCAAGCCAATCAAATTCATTCTTCATCAAAATCAAAAAGAAACCAAGGCATGGTTCATCTTTGCTCTCGGCTTTTTATCATTTTAAAGGGCAAGAAATTCAAAACTCAAGATCCAAGCCTCCTAAATTGGTAAGATAATTCCCTAATCATCTTTATGCTTAGTTAGGGCTATATCATGAGTTTAAGCCATCAATTCCTTCTCAATCTTCTTCATTTAATCAAAGAAGAAGACAATGAATAGTGTTTTCAAGTTTTTAACTTGAAATTTTTCTTGTTTTCCTTGAAGATCCAAGCATTCCTAAGACTTCTCAAAGCTTCTTAAGGCTTCCTAGCTCCTCCCACCACTTCAAGGAAGGTATATCATCTCCAAACCCTAGATTCCTATGTATTATAAGATGATTTTGATTAGTAGGGTGATATTGTAGCTTGATGTTTGTGATTTAGAGTTTGGGATTGAAATGGTATTGAAATGGAATGGTAAATGTTGTTGTTTTGATTAAAAGAACTTAAGCATGGTTAAAGTTAAGCTTAGGCATAAGTATGAATGGTAAAATTGAATTGGTTGGGGTTGTTATGATGTGATAAGGATGGATGTTGGTTCTATGTTGGATTTGAGGTTGAATTGGGTTGGTTTTGAATTATTTAAAATTGGGAAATCGCGTAAACATAGCCGTCGTAACGTCCGATTTTCTTTAGACTGTTTTTGTGCATAACATTAGGACCCGAGATCCCCCTGCTAGATTATGACCATTGCCATGTTTAGATAGCTCATGTTACGAGCTTCATTTTGATATGTAGTTCGTTCGATTCCGATGCACGGTTTAGGAGAAACGACCGTTTCACGTAACGGCATTTCGCGAACGAAACTTTTCCCCTCGCCTTACTTTGAAACATAGGTTAAAGACCAAAAAGGGTTAATTAATGTATGAAATATTTATGGTAAGTGTGTTAGGAGTTGGTAAGACACTCGCGAAGGAATCGCCTTAAAACTCGTAAAGGTTAATTTATTAAAAATGGTGGAGCCGAGGATACCCGAGTGACTTAAGCGAGTCAGTAAGCGCAAAACAAGCGTTAGAGTCTAAGTTAGTTAAAGTATAGATTTACAAGTGACTTTGGTTTAATTCCAACTTACTTGTTGTTTATAGGTTACCAGACTCGTCCCGAGCCTTTTATCACCCCAAGTCGCTCAGGCAAGTTTTTTACCAGTTATAACTGTTGTTGTGATGTATATAGGTATTTGCATTATCTTGCGATAGATGCATGTTGGTTAATTAGCAAATGTTGCAATATATTGAAGCATGCTGCTATGGTATATATATATACATGCATGTTTCATATTCTTTCCATATATATCTATTGATTCAGTTGATAATACCTATGCTAGAGGATAGCGGTAATTTGCATATACCCTTAGTATAGGGACCCAAAGGTGAAAACATATTTCTAAACCGGGAGTCGATGTTCCCGAGTATATTATATATATATACATATATATATATATATGGATATAGTTTTTAAAACTATTGATCGAATAAGGTTTATTCGATACCTTTATTTTACTTAATTGAATATTAATTCGAGTATTCATTCGAGGGCTTATGACTCAGTTTATTTTATTATTTGAATATTATTTGAATATTCATACGAGGGCTTATGACTCAGTTTATTTTATTATTGAATATTACTTGGATATTTATTTGAGGATGTATGACTCCTTTATTTTATGAATATTATTTATAGTATTCATTCGAGGTATTATGACTCCGCTTATTACTTAATAATATTCTTTATTGTATTAAAGAATAAGGTGTCGATAATTAAACTTATTTTTGATTATTCAAATAAAGATATTACTTTCGTATAAGTATATCTTTGATTATTTGCTATTCATTCGAGTATAAGTTTTCCAACTTCTACCTCCATTATTCTTTATGGGAATATTATTTAAATAATAATATTCAGACATTTTCTAAATATTCTGGGGACTGATTTACTTCATTAAATCAGCTTTACTCCAAACACTCTTTAAAGTGTTTTCGAGTCTTCAAAATGATTTTTAAAAGTTAGAGCGGATCCCAAAACTCATTTTTATATTTAAGATCTTCCTTTTTAAGGGGATTTAAATACTCGCTCAAAACCTGAGGGATCCGGCTCTGTGGTGTATTTTATATTCGCAACACAGTTGCAGTTTTGGTAAATGAATTGATTACTTACCCAATGTTCGGGAAGTAAGTCCATCTATTGAGTCGGCATAAGCAACATGGGCTCAGTGGGCGTCCATGATAGTGTAAGTGGCTCAGTGGGAGTCCATCAAATGCATAAGTGGCTGAGTGGCAGTCCAGCATAAGGTCCTATTACAACCAGGGTGATGACCAGTGGGGAATTCGTCCATCTACTAGTAGAAAAGGTTACTTATGGGTATCTTTGCCTGATCAGCAAGATATCTGGTTTATGCCAAATTCTTTTCCTTTCCAAATTTATTGGATATTGCAATTCTGTTCATACTTTACATGGCAGAGGTTTTCAGGAAATGTATAAAGGAAGATGTATATGTGGATATATATATATATCAGAACTAAATGAAGTATATCATAACTTCATTTCCTTTAATAATATTTCAAAGGTTGAATCTATTCAAATCTTGTCTTATAGTCTCATCTATGTGATGAACTTTTGAAACTGATTATAACTTGAACGGTGGTAGTTCAAGTAGTATTTGGGAAAGATATAAGTATATTGGGGTATCTTGTAACTTCGTCTTTTAAACTTATATCTAATTAATAATTGTCTTATGAATGACAAAGATTTTCAGAAAAATGTTGAGACAAGGTTAGATATATGAGATCACCTTGCAACGATATTTTTTTTATACAGTTATACACTGGGACTTTGTGTATATTATGCATGGAAGAGGACTTCCAATATTTTGAAAAGTATATATGTATATATATATACTGAATATTTTGCGACTTCATCGCATTAAGATATCAACTTGGTTCATTTCTTTTGACCAAGACTTTCACGAGTATTATGAGTAGGCTCATATATTGTTAATCATTATACATATTATTTTGGTGGGCTTGCTGCTCACCCTTGCTTTCTTCTTTCATCACACAACATCAGATAGATAAGATGAACAGGACCAAGCTCCCAATTCGCAAGCGGATAGGAAACGTTCCGCAGCTTTCTGGAAGCGTTGAGGCCGCTGTAGCTGAGGTAGAAATTACCAATAGGCTAAGTTTCCAACTAATAATGTACCAGATTTATGTATATTTATGAATTGTAATAATGGCAAAGAAATGTAAATCTATTCAGAAACCTTTTTAAGGTGTATTGACATATAATTGTGGAATAAAACGACTTGTGATTATTTTTTTGGATATTCATCTCTGAGACTATAACTTGTGGTGTGTGTGTTTATTGTGGGGTCACAGTACAGAGTAGTTGATTGTGTATTAAGATTGGGTGTTATTAAGGGAAATGGAACTCGTGACAACCCGGATCCCCGACCCCGGATTTGGGGGTGTTACATACAATGCTTGAAGAAGCAAAGCTTCCAACCTATTTCTGGGCTGAAGCTGTGCAGACTGCTTGTTTTACTCAAAATGCAACACTCATTTACAAGCATGGAAAAACACCATATGAGATGGTGAAGAAAAAGAAGCCAAATCTGAAATATTTTCATGTATTTGGATGCAAGTTTTTGTTCTCAAGACTCATCCTGAACAGCTATCAAAGTTTGATCTAAAAGCTGATGAAGGAATCTTTGTTGGATATCCACTTTCCACAAAAGCCTTCAGAGTCTATAATTTGAGAACAAAAGTGGTCATGGAATCTATTAATGTCTCTTTTGATGAAAAGAAGATTACTGGTCTTGAAGATTTCATTGACCATGATCAGCTGAGATTTGAAAATGAAGACTCAAATTCTGATACTGAAAATCCTAAAAGTCAAAGTCCTGCTACTGTAAACTCTGATGGAATAAACTCTGATGTTATTGAAACTGTGGTGGCTACGCCAAGGGAAGATGCACCGATGCAGGGGGAGCATACTCAAGATCCTACCACAGCTCAAGAAACATCAGAACATACATCTGGCTCTTCAAATTCTGATTCGTCAAGTTCTGATAAGCCAAGTTATGATAGTGCTGAAAATTTAAATACTGAAGACTCCAACTCAGAGAGCATAGTTTCAGGGGGAGCATCAGAAAATGAAAATGAAGATAGCATGGATCATGGGGGAGCATCCAGTTCTAGAGAAAACCTTCCATCTGCAAGGAAGTGGACAAAATCACATACACCTGATTTGATAATTGGAAATCCTGATGCAGGTGTCAGAACTAGAACAGGTACTTCAAATGAATTTATTTACAATTCTTTTCTCTCTCAGACTGAGCCAAAGAAAGTGGAAGAAGCTCTTCAAGATGCTGATTGGGTGCAAGCAATGCAGGAAGAGTTGAATGAATTTGAAAGAAACAAAGTCTGGACCCTAGTGCCAAGACCAAAGAATAGATCTGTTGTTGGTACAAAGTGGGTATTCAGAAACAAAACTGACAGTGATGGCATAATTACAAGGAATAAGGCAAGGCTGGTTACAAAAGGATATTCTCAACAGGAGGGAATTGATTATGATGAAACATTTGCACCAGTTGCTAGGTTAGAAGCCATAAGGATATTCTTGGCTTATGCTGCTCACAAAAAGTTTACTGTCTTTCAAATGGATGTGAAAAGTGCTTTTCTCAATGGAGAATTGGAGGAGGAGGTATATGTTGAACAACCTCCAGGTTTTGTAGATACAAACATCCAGATTATGTCTACAGGCTTGACAAAGCACTTTATGGACTTAAGCAAGCTCCTAGAGCATGGTATGAGACTTTAGCTCAGTTTCTTCTGGAAAGTGGATTCAACCGAGGGACAATAGACAAAACATTGTTCTACCTCAACCATGGAAAGGACTTACTTCTGGTCCAGATTTATGTTGATGATATCATTTTTGGATCTACAAATGACAAACTTTGTAAAAAGTTTGCCAAACTAATGCAGTCAAGATATCAGATGAGTATGATGGGGGAACTTAGCTATTTTCTGGGCCTTCAAGTCAAGCAGAATGAGGAAGGCACTTTTATTTGTCAAACCAAGTACACCAGAAACTTGTTGAAGAAATTTGGAATGCAAGATTGTTCAAGTGCATCCACTCCAATGGCCACTGCGACAAAACTGGATAAGGATACCGGTAAATCAGTAGATATTACTGACTACAGATGTATGATTGGCTCTCTACTCTATCTAACTGCTAGTAGACCTGATATCATGTATGCTACCTGTCTTTGTGCAAGATTTCAAGCAGATCCAAGAGAACCTCACTTAACAGCTGTAAAAAGAATCTTTAAGTATCTTAAAGGAACAGCTGCTCTGGGATTATGGTACCCTAAAGAATCAGATTTTAAACTAATAGGTTACTCAGATGCAGATTTTGCAGGTTGCAAAATTGACAGGAAAAGCACAAGTGGAAGCTGCCAATTTCTTGGAGGCAGATTGGTTTCTTGGTACAGCAAGAAACAAAAGTCAATTTCCACATCAACTGCAGAAGCAGAGTATATTGCTGCAGGAAGTTGTTGTGCACAGATTCTTTGGATGAAGAATCAGTTACTGGATTATGGGTTAACATATTTCAAAATCCCTATTTACTGTGATAATCAAAGTGCTATTGCTATGACAGGTAATCCAGTTCAACACTCAATGACAAAGCACATCAGCATCAGGTACCAATTCATCAGGGAACATGTGGATGAAGGTACAGTGGAATTGCATTTTGTTCCCACAGATCAACAACTAGCAAATATCTTCACAAAACCACTGTATGAAGCTACTTTTACAAGATTGATAAATGAACTTGGAATGGTTTCAGGTTCTTTCTCTAAATCTGCTTAGTCTTGTTCTGTGTTATCAGACTTTATGCTCAGTATTTACAGAATTAATCTCATTGTGTATTCTGTGCTTAATTGATAAATGTCTTTAAGTACTGACTGTTGTCTGATATATGTTTCTAAACTCTGATAAGTGATATGTCTGTTCAAGTACCTATTCAATCCTATGAGGATAACTATGCTAGATACTGACCTAGTAGTCTTCAATAAACAAATGATTCCATGTAAGAAGTAATTATTTCAGTGGAAACCCTATGACACTAGCAAATTCTGATAATTGAGCTCAGTTAAGTTTACTTTGTATATCTTATTACTAAGTCACAAATTAGAATAATGCTACTCATCTATTAAGTTCTGATACTAGTAAAACTGCTGAATGTACTAAGTGCTGATAAACCTCACTTATTAAAAAAAGAAAAGCAAAAAGATCAAAGAATAAAATCAGGTACTCCTTTGAGATCTAGAGTAAAAATGTGGAAGGGACGACCCAAGTGCATTGCTGGTATTAAGTAGATATGCATTAGAAAAGCAAAATATTTTCTTGGTGACTTTTCACACTCTATGATTACTGGAGAAATACTCTGATAATAGCATAAATTCTGATACACAGTCATGACTCACTTACACTGAGAAGCCACTGTAAAATAGAATTTCAAAAGATGCATAAAATTAGCACAAAACAGTTGAGGAGGACTCAAGCATGAACTCATTCATCAGTAGGTTTCAGGACAATGACAGCTCTTTAGCAAAATTTTAGTTATGCCTTATTTCTAAGATGTACTGAAGTGAATCAGACTTTACTCTTTGTCTGTTATTTAGCTTAATGCACACACTAATCACTCCATCTGAATGATAAAAATTTCTGTGGTGGTCTATGTTATTTTAGATAAACAGTCATTGTGTCATTATTACACAAATTCTGAGGACAAGTTCTAGTTACACGTTCTGATGATTAAGTTCTGAAGTCTATAACTCAGAACTTGTATGAGGATTTACTAAGATGGGCATTCCTTTTTCGAGTTAAGAAATTATGTTCTGATGACTGTTAAGTTCTGGTATAGGTCTATGTTCTGATTTCTCAGTCTAATCCTTTACTTGGCTTATCTGTGAATAAAATTTGGTAACAGTCTCAGTTCGAACTAGAATATGTTAAAGTGGAAGATTAATAGTCACTATGATTAGGATTAATGGTATTCGTACTTGAACAGTCCACTGTTTCTTGTTTCTTGTGCATTTTAAACCATGATTCCTCTTTCCAATGAATGTTATTCTTTTTCAAAGTCTAGGGAGACGAGGTAGAATTAATTCTACCTGTCAGCATTCAATTTCTTTGCGTCTCCTGGCATTCTCTTGCCTATATAAGCAGCCACTTCACATCAGTCTTTCCATCAAATTCTTCTCACACACTTATCTTCATACTTCTTCTTTCAAAAACACAATGGTCAGATACAACATGTTTTTGAACTACCAAAACTTCAATATGGAGCTAAGTTGTGTCGAGTGGCAGCAGGAATGGCATGTCACATCCATTCCTGAGGAGATATGGACTCTGTCCCACAGGAGGTACTGACACACCTTCTGTTCTTCTATATGGACTACCATCGCCATCTGGAGCGATTGGAGGAGGAAAGGCTGGAAGCTCTCCGCCAGCAAGAGCGAATCATCCGACTCGCCATTCTGTTTGTCGAGAGTAGGAAGAAGAAGATGACTTAATCTCGTCTTCTTCCTGTTTTTCTTCATCATCAGCTTTGTCAGGCTTCTTAGCTAGGACTAAGGCTGTTGATGTTAGGATTAGAAGCTTAGGGAAAATCTTGTATAAGTATTGATGTAATTTCGATTTCATAAATTTATTGTCCTGATATATTAATGAAAGTTGTTTTTCCTTCAAGATTTTGTCTCTGAGTTATTTTATCTTGTGTTGATAAATCCTGATTGACATTCTGATGACCATATAAATTTTGTTTTATATTAAGTACTGATTCATTTTCAGCACTTACTTATCTAATTTATCTTGGTCATTTTCATGTGATGTATTTTCAGAATATCAATGATGCAGTGAAAAATAATTCAATCAGTGCTAACGGTTTAAATTTTGAATTAAAATTGTTTCTCTTGATAAATGGAACGGTTTTTCCTTGAAACTAGGCAACTGGGTAAGTAATGATTCCTGTTTTCTCGAGCCCAGTAACTGTCCATTATTACTGCATGTCTGACAGGTGTCCAACGGTAACATTTTTGTTCAGAGTATAAGTACAACAGAGAGAAGATTTCTTTAATCTTTTATTTTCTTTATATTTTATCTCTCTTCTTACTTTTACTCTCTTTCTCTTTCTTTCTCACGTTGGTTTCACATACAGACATTATCTCAAACACCTAACAGGCATACTTGAATCTCAATTTTTTTTTCACATGGCACCAAAGGATTTAATCATTGATGGAGCTAAGTTTGTCCCCAACAACTATGCTGCAGTTCTTGATCACACTGAAGCTCCATCTGAATTGCACTTTGTGCAAGATCTTCTTGCACATAGTGAGGTTGGGTATGCATTAACACAGCCTGAATTCTTTTCAAGCCAACAAGTTCTGAGGTTTTGGAGGACTGGACTTTTTGATGATGGTGGTCAACGTGGACCTCCCAGTATTATCTTCCAAGTGGGTGATTCATCATTTGTAGTCACTCCTGGTACAGTACGCAGGGCTTTACATCTTCCAGAAGATTGTACTTTCTCAATTCCAGAGGACTCAGCCCTTCGGGAGTTAATGGCTGAATTGGGCTATGAAAAGAGTCTGACGAAACTTGGACAGTTGAAACGGGCTAATATCAGAAGAGAATGGAGTTTCTTCTTTGATTGCATCACCAAAGCTTTTGGGAACAAATGTTCAAATTTTGATGCTATCCCAATTCTGAGTCAGCACATAGGGTATGCTATTATTCATCAAACTTATTTTGATTTTGCAACTGGAATAATTGGTTTTATTGGGGATAGGATGACAGAGGATCGAGATGTTGTTTATTTTGCTAGATTCTGTCAACTTATTTACACTTATTGTACTGATGAACCTCATTTAGTCAGCACTCAAACCCCACCATTTAAGGTTGCAAAATGATACTTTAATGACCTGGTAAATGCTGATACTAAGAAAAAAGTGGTTAGACCATTACAGATTCCTAAGTGTGTAAAACAGATCCTGGTAAATGCTGATCCTGATACTTATAGATCTGTTTACTCTAATGTCCAACCAACTCCAAACACCCAAAATCCATCAACCTCAGTACCTACCTCTCATTCTACTCAACCTACCCTCAGAACATATCTCAAATCTTATCTCTCCACTTCACAGACTGCTCAACCTTCATCTTCAGCACCTACTGTGAAGCCTTCATCTTCCAAGCCAAAGAGGACAAAGAATGTTCCTCAAACATCTCAAAAGAGAAGGAGGATTGTATTGAGAGATGAAATCTGATTCTGAGGAACATGTTTCTTCTAGAGAACCTGTTGTTTATGAAGCTGAGAAAGAGGTTTCTCAGAAGGATTCTGAAATTGGGGGTTCTAGGCTTCTCAAGAGGCTTAGACGAATGATAGTTCCTGAAACTCCCAAGGAATCCAAATCAACAAGGAAGTACAAGAAACGGAGGGCACAAAGGCCAGTTTCAGATGATGAAGAGGAAGTAGCTAAGGAAGGGGATCAGGAATCTCTGATCTCACAAGACAAGGAATTTGCACCAGTCACTTTTTCTCCATCAACTCCATCTCAGGAAGCTGTATCTGACAAGGCTAACTCACCATCTGTGTCTCTTGTTGATCCAGGCACAAGTGCTGATATTGATGTTCAACACTTGGTTGTGTCTGAAGTATTTCTCTTAGAAGCTCCAACAGCAAATAATCCTTCCACAACACTTGTTACTGATGCTGTTCAAACTCCAGAGTTATCAACAACACCTTCTCTGTATCAAGATGCTGATGATCAGACTTTAGGTGAGCATCAGGATATGGCTGTTGATCAGAACTTAGTATCAGATCAGCAATTAGAGGATGCTGAAGCCTCCATTGCTACTCACACTGTTGTCTTATCAGAAGATACTGATTCTTTAAGTTCTGATGCTGCAAATGCTGGAGATACTGGTGAAGCTGCTCCAACTGTAGATGCTGATGAAGCAGGTCCTTCAGGACATACTCCTCAATAGACTCTTCCTAAGTCTGAACTGGTAAAGAATTTTGTTACCAGGGCTGCACCAGTACCTTGGAGTGAAACTCCTGCAGGTCAGGAGTGGACTAAGGAATGGAACTCAGTTTCATGTGTTCCAACTGCAATACATCTTGCTGAGCACTTGACTAAAGCTGATGAAATGTTAAATTCTGATGATTTAAAAACCCAGCTTAGAGTCACTGCATTGAGTATTAAACATCTACAAGGTCTTCATTCAACTACTCATGCAGAGCTACACAAGATTCAGGAGAACTTTATCAAACAAGAACAAGTTTGAAAAATTGATAAGAAAAAGTTCTTTCAACCTACCATTGACAGGATTGCTTATATTGAGAAAACTCAAGAGAAACAACAAGCTCAGATTGATGACATTCTGACAAATCAAGCTTCTCAGCAATCGCAACTTACTGAAATCCAATCCTCAGTGGAATTACTTATCTCTCTTTTACTACCTACTGATGCTAAAAAGGGAGAGAAGGTAATTAAGTCCAAATACAACACTAACAAGACACTGCAAGGAAAGGATGATGGAAATGATGATCAAGGATACTCTGGAATGGGTAGCGGTCATAGTCAAGGTAGAAGGTTTACATCAAGACAAGCTAGACACAGGACAAGTTCTGATACTGGGAAAAGAATAAGTTCTGCTGCTGGTAAAAGGATAAGTTCTGATGAACTTCTAGATCTTGATGAGGAAATGTCAAGACAGTTATTTCTTCAAGAAAATCCAGGAATGGACTTGGAAAGTTTAAAGGAAGAAGAAGCTAGACTTAAATCAGAGAAAGTCACATCTAAATCTGAAGCTTCTGGTAAAAATTCACTTCCAAAACTCAAAGGCATTGTGATCAAAGAAAGGACACATACTGAAGCAACGTTGGCTAGATCACAACCACAGATAGATCCAAGATCCAAGGGTAAAGAAAAGGTTGGTGAACCTATCAAGGTTTATGTACCTCCTGAGGAAGAAGAAATTACTGATGAAAAAGATGATCTTGCTCTGACTTCAAGAAAAGTTCTTAAAACAACCTCTGACATGGCTCAAGTTGTTCAGAGTCAAGAAATTGTAAGTTCTGATATTCAGAAGAAGCAAGTAACCTCTGACAGAGCTCAAGTTAACTTGATATCAGAAAATAGATCAAAGATACTCCTACCAGGATTCATTAAAGCAAAATAGACTCAATCTTTGAAGACTACTGCAAGTGGTTTTGAAGCAAGAGTAGTTACTGGAAAGGAAGCTAGAGATAAAACTGGATTGGGAAGTGCTGATGAAAGAAGAGTACACAACACTACCAATGATCCAACTTCCTTGAGTGAATCAGGTATTGGAGCAACTCCTGAGAGATTGAATCAACTGGAATCTGTACAGATGGTTTACCATACCTACTTGAAAGAATACATCATGTTGTATTTCATGACAGATGGTAGGGTTTATCATATAAGACAAAATGCCATTCCATTGAAGTATTTTGAAGAATTGGAGCATGAACTTTTCTTACTTCAAGTGGATGACAGAATAACAGAGACTGCTGTAAACTACTTAAAAGAACAGATTCAGAGACAGAAAAGGCTTTATTCTGTTAAGTCTGACAGCATATATGTTCCAAAGTATAGAGATCACGATGGTGATATTGTTGATATGAAGCCTAATACTGCACAGATCAGAACATATCTTGGTATTAAGGGACTTGAATTCAATCTAGAGTCTGACAAAGCTTATGTCATAAGACTAGATCAGGAGTTGAGAAAAGCAAAGATCAATGATCTCAGAGCTGCAATCTTTCAAACTGGTGAAGATACTGCAGAGCTTAAAAATGTTAAAAGGAGAATGATTAATGAACTCAGATATGCTGAGAAATGTTTGTTGAAGAACTATCTCAGAACAACTCCTGACATCAGAGAGATCAGAAAATGATGAAGCCAAGTTGAAGATCTACAACTGCTTAAATTCTGATATTTATACAGACTGAAGTTGTTATCAGAAGTTGAAATTGGTAAAAGCTTTAAGGACTGTAAGTTGTAGTTATCTAGTCTAATTCTCATGCATTTGTACTTAATGTTTTTGACATCATCAAATATCTGTTAAACTTGTATATTATGTTAATTTATAAGTTGGGGGAGATTGTTAGATATATTTGATAATGTCATGGCTAATATGTTTTATGTTTAGCTTTCAGATCTTATTTGAACAGGATAAATCAGTACTTAACTGTTGATCAGTACTTATACTGGAAGTCAGGACTTAAGGATATCAGTACTTATGTTATCAGGAGATAATCATCAGAAGATAGATATCAGAACTTAAGTGCTGAAGGACGATCAGATAAGGATAGTAGCTGATTAAAGGAAAGAAGATCAAGATAAACATAAGAAGAGATATGCATGAAGAAGGAATTCCGTGAAGAATGGAATACTTGGAAGAAAAGATATCTGATTGATATATTTTAGGAAGCAGAATTATATTCCATATCAATTAGCGATTATCTTGTAACTGTGTAGTATATAAACACAGATATAGGGTTTACACTATAAGTGTTATCATTATTAGAGAAGATTATTCATTGTAACCCTAGCAGCTCTCGTGATATTTGTTCATCACTGAGAGGTAACAGTTCCATACTATAACAGAGTTTATTGTTTCAATAAAGTTTGTTTTATGTTATTTAAGTTCTTAAAGTTCGATTTGAGTGTACTATACACTGTATTCACCCCCTCTACAGTGTGTGTGTGACCTAACAATATATATATATATATATATCTGGTGGATACTTTCAAATCCACCAGAAAGTTTTAAAGCTTGTGTTTTATTACTTAGTGCTTTGATTTCTATTATTCTTTCATTCTGCATTACTGCAAATCAAACGCTATTATATATATTGAGTTAGAACTTTTTAAAATCTCAAAAGAAGCCAGAATTGCATTCAACCCCCTTCTGTAATTCTTGTTGTATTGTTAGGGAATAACAATTGGTATCAGAGCAAGCTCTTGAAGCACAAAGAGTGTAAAGATCACAACAAATCAACAAGATGAACAAAAAGGATGTTGGAGTAAAAATTCCATTTCTGGACAAAGAAAACTATCACCACTGGAAGATGAAGATTCACCTACATCTTCTCTCTCAAGATGAAGCTTATGTGGACTGCATTGAAAGAGGTCCTCATGTCCCTATGAGAGCTGCTACAGGGAATGAACCATCAGTTCCAAAGCCTAGGCATGAATGGTCTGATCTAGACATTGAGCAAGTCAGGAAAGATAAAAAGGCCATGAATATACTATTTAATGGTGTTGATGGTTATATGTTTGACAACATCATTAACTGTAAAACAGCCAAAGAGGTTTGGGACTATAATATCCCATATTTTTAAATATTATTATTATTATTATTTAGAATTATTTATGTGATTTTATGTGAATTTTAGTGAATTATCTGATAATTGGAATTGATGTTTGGATGTTTATATATGATATTCTTTGAGTATGTTAATTTTTATATATCCAGAATAAAATATAGATAATTAAGGTATTTTCTGGTAATTTTTGGAGTGTTATATGATTTTATAATGATTTATGAATTATTAATTATTTTCTGAATAATTACAAAAAAAATTATAAAGCTGAGAATCGTTAAACCTCAACCGTTTTTGCGTTTTTACAACCTGAAACTCTTCCAAAAATTCCTTCCCAACTTAATCTGGTAATTCCGGACATTTTCCGTGTTTAGACTTTTTTGATCCGGATTATGGTTTGACCGTACGAGTCCCGGCGTGAAATTTTCGATACGCTAATCATTTTATAGATCGATAAAATCCGAATTCTCGGAAGGCGGGATAATATTACTTTACTTCTGTAAAAAGTATTTATAGGAAGCCTAGTTTTGATAATTATCCAAATCTGATATTTAATTGTATCATTTTTATAGTTACTTAGCGGCTAAGTAATCTATTTTCAAATCAAATGTGTAAATATGATTCTGAATTATTAAATAAAATACGTGTATGGGGTCAGTTAGGTGGATATTTTTTATTACTAATCATATGTGATTATTGGTGATCGAGGATAATTTGTGTAATTAGTTGTGAAGCTGGGTTATTTTGTTTTTGTATTTAAAGGTGTTTCTATTCAAGAATTATTTTCATAAATATGGGGATTATCTCTAAAATTATTTTTATGGCTTCATAATTTTATTAATTATTTTAGGAGTTTTTTTTAGAATTGAGAAATCAATATTTCATCAATTATTTAGCCCTGTACAATTTTCTGATTGTATTTAATTATAAAATCAGTGTTTAATTCTAGAATTCATCAAAAATTACAAAATTCATATTTTATTAAGTTTGGAATATTACGAGAATTTTAAAATTTGTTCGGAGATTTTTGGGATTAATTCGCCCCGCGTGTTATTCCGTTTAACTGTAAAAATGCCGATCTAGTGTACATTTTAAAAAAATGATTTAAAAATCTTGAAAATCTTATTTTATTAATTCCTATTTATTCCGAGAAAATTTTTAGTTGTTCGGGAAATTTCCGGGTTATTTCTACCCATAATTTTGTTCGTTAAATTATTATATCGCGGAGTCGAGTCTAGCCCTTGTTTTTGGAGTTTTATAAAACAAAATGTTTATTTTCTTAATCTCATCTCTCTCCCTCAATCTCACCTCTTCTCTCCCACCTCCCGGTTCTTCCTTCTCCTTCGGCCGTCGTCGTTGTTGTCTCGGGTTTCCAGTATTCCCCACCACCACCAGTGCTTCTTCTCTCCTCCTCTTTCTTTCTCCCCTTTTTCTCTCCTTTCCCTCTGCGTTTCTTCCCCTTTGCTCCCCTGTTTCGTAGCTATATGTGTATCTGTGTATGCGATTGTGACTGTGTGTGTGCGTGTTGCGCGTGTTGCGTGTGTGCGCGTGTATGAGTGTGTTGTGTGTGTGGGTGCGAGTGTTTGTGTGTGTTTGGCCGTGTGTGTGTATGTGTTGGTTCAATTGTTCAGTGCTGTTGTTGTTTCCAGTTACTTTTTCGGCTTTCAATTATTTTCCTTGCCGATTGTTTTGATGACTGGTTAATCATTCTGTATAATTTGAGTTTGTTTCGTGAAAAGATTTTGGGTGCAGAATTATTTTATTATTATTTAATCGGTGGAATTTATAAGGAAACCCGAAATAATCGGGTACCAACGAATTTTACTGCCGTCGGTAATGAGCCTCAGCGAGCCAACGGTGGACTATGATGATTCGATCTGAGTCCTACGATTTAAAACACAAAATACGAATAAAAAAGAAAAAAATTGTAAAATACGGATCAAAACTTAAAAATGCGGATGATAACGATTAATAATTGTATTTAATTGGTATTGGTGAAATTGCGAATTGGCGTTGTTAATTGAAGTTGGTGATTGGATT
This sequence comes from Apium graveolens, assembly GCF_009905375.1. Taxonomy (NCBI): domain Eukaryota; kingdom Viridiplantae; phylum Streptophyta; class Magnoliopsida; order Apiales; family Apiaceae; genus Apium; species Apium graveolens. The sequence goes on along the minus strand of NW_027418874.1, from coordinate 56,476 downwards.
TTTGGATTGCGATTGACTGTGTTGTGATTGATTTGGCGTCGGGATGTTCGACGGGTAGGCCGATAAACAAAGGAGACGCTGCCCGATTTTCGGGAAATTAATTCCAAAAATACGGGAACGTAACCTACGATTATCGGAGACGTCGAACGAGGATATGTAATTTTTCGAAACCTAATTACGTGTTGTTGGGACAAGATATTTTATAAACAAAGCGTTCGTCCGTTTAATACGAAACGAACGCTTCTAGACTCAGAAAAATATTCTGATTTCAATAAAAGTACTTTTGAGACCTAATTTCTTTTATATTGAAGGACCGTTTGATTTTTATATCATTCTGAGTCAATTTTTTATCGATAAATCATATTTTGGACCCGCTTTCAGTTTTAAATGTACCGAGTTGACCCTTTTGACGAACCGAGGCATGTGTTATATGAATTATGTGATACGTGAGTTATGTGTTTACGTATTATGTGAATTACATGCGTACGCGAGTCAAGAGTTTTGTGTTTGACTGGTTCCTTTATGTGTGGGCTATCGTATGGGTAGACATTAGGGTTTTGACGCGCAGTTCGTCGAGTTATTATCGTTTAGACGATTAAAGCTATATCTTTTAATTATAGATGCGGATCATTCGAGTTGATTAGGACCAGATGGAATGGATGAAGACTAGAGTTGAATAGTATGGAATATTGGGTTGCAGCACTGCATGAAAAGCAAGCCAAAGGATTAGTAGAATAAAGGCGGTGATGTTTTGAGACAAGATGTCTGAATAGACGCGTTTCCACGAGTGTGGCTAACTGCTAAAACCCAACGACAAGTATCCCTATCATCACTTATTGTTCAAGTGATATTTATTTTAAATCTTATCATGCAAGGATTGCTTTCCCTATTCTCAGCTCAAAATAGATAAATGTTTTACATATCGCTGAAATAAATGATTCTGTTTATGCAAGTACTTATATGTTATTCTATGTTCAGAATAGTCAAGTGTTTTACTTATACAACTATCAGATTCATAAATGTTTTGGATTTTGAGAAAGATGACGTTGTTTTGGTTTTGCTGCCCAAGTTAATGGGCGAATAAAAGTTTATAAGGGTGTCGAGTTATATGACTCCTCTCAATAAAATATTTTAAGATTGGATGGTTGCATAAGAGGCCACAGCGGCGGTCCAGCAGAGACTTAGGTATTATACAGGATATAATACCAATAGGCCAATATGTGCCTTGGGTGCCCCATTTGTTTAGTTGGATATGCTTAGGCATACCGGTGTTGCTCCGCGGCTGATCACCAGCGGCAACACACCGTCGTCCGAGGATTCCAATCTAAATTATTATATTGTTTTTGATAATCTTATAAGGAAGGTTTTATCAACTATTTTGGTTTTGAATAAAGGTGGAATACAGTTTTGATTCGGTTGCTGATTGATGTTGATATTTAAGTTGTTGTTAAATATCAAATATGGTATTAATGCAGATGATTGATGTTGACTTCCATATTTTAGCGCGGGTAGGTTGTGAGCATCAAAGTTCGTATTGATATCTAATTTGATATGACATCAAAATGAATATTAATATCAAGAGTTGAGTTTTGAATAAAGTTTATGATTCAATCCATAATCATTTTTCTTGTTATTGTGGTTTACGATATTTCCGTAAACACTGTTTTACGAGTTTTATTCTCGTCAAGGTTCAAAGTATTGCTGAAGCATTTCGCTCCAAAATATCAAAATGGTTTTGAATATAATTAAGGAATCAATTTTGGGGTTCTCCTCAACTAAAATTTTATGATTCAGCAATTATGATTTTAAATATTCTGCTCTGATGCAGATGTCGGTTTTATATCAAAACGACCCTATATTCCCTATAATGATCTTGCTGAGCATTTCTTTCGCTCATACTTGCCTGTTTTCAAATTTAACCTCCAGTGCGGATTAGCTTACGCTGCTTAGATGCGTAATTGGAGGAAACAAAGAAAAAGCTCTTGGAAGGTGGTTGGTCCAAGGTTTGCGGACTAGTGTAAGTTTTATTGTATAAAGTTGTTTATATTATATTATATTATATTATAGTTGTATATTTTAATTTGGCCTAGTATACTTCTTTTCGAAGTTATACTAGGCGGTTTAGCTTTGAGATTGAGAATTGTTGAAAAGAGTTTTAAAAGAAAGTGAAAAATTTATTTGTGGAATTCGGATATCTTGTTTCTAGAATTGTAACCTTAAAAGATCTGGGATTAGTTTGGGGTCATTTATGATAAATATCTTCCGCTGGCATTTAATTATTGATTAAATAGGTTGATTTGGATTGAGGTTTCATAGTGACGACCAAATCCCTTGACCCCGGATTTGGGGGCGTTACAGGGACACAATATAGATTATTTGTGATGGTACTGAGCAAGTAAGGGAGAAAAAGATGCAACTCTTGATTCAACAATATGAGCACTTTTACTGTGAAGAAGGTGAGTCACTCACTGATATTTTCAGTAGGTTTCAAAAACTGCATGGAAGGGTCTATCAAACAAAAGACTCTAACCTCAAGTTCCTAAGATCTCTCCCAAAGGAGTGGAAGCCAATGACAGTCTCATCGAGAAATTTACAAGATTACAAGGAGTTCACCTTGGAGAGACTGTCTGGCATCCTGAAAACCTATGAGCTTGAAATAAAGCAATATGAAAGGATGGAGAAAGGAAGGAAGAAGGGAGGATCCATTGCACTAGTTGCTGAGCTATAGAAGGAGAAAGAGGTGAAGGTGGAGGCTGTTGAATCTACATCAAAGGTCTGTGAAAGCAAGGGTAAAGGGATGGTGGCTGAAAATGAAGAACAATTGAGCCAAGATGACATGGATGATATTGATGAGCATCTAGCATTCTTATCCAGAAGATTTGCCAAGTTCAAATTCAAGAAAAATTTTGGAGCAGCCAAGCCAAACAGAAACATAGTTGATAAGTCAAAATTCAAGTGTTTCAAATGTGGCTTGGCAGGTCATTTTGCTAGTGAGTGTAGAAAGACTAATTATAGTAAAAAGATGTTTGGGACTATTGATTATAAATAGAAATACTTTGAGTTGCGCAAGCAGAAGGAAAGGGCTTTCATAACTCAGGAGAATGACATGGCTGCAGATGGATTGGATGAAGATGAAAAAATCAACTATGTCAATCTAGTCCTAATGGCCAAGTCAGATGAAACTGAAACAAGTTCATTAAGTAATCAGGGAAACAGAAAGAATCTTTGGTATCTAGACAATGGTTGCTCAAGGCACATGATTGGAGATTCTACCCTGCTCACTGAGTTCAAGGAAAGAGCTGGCCCAAGTATCACATTTGGAGATGACAACAATGGTTATACTGTGGGATATAGCTTGATTTTAAAGGATAATGTCATCATTGAGGAGGTTTCCCTAGTGGATGGACTCAAACATAACCTGTTGAGTATCAGCCAGCTTTGTGATAAGGGCAGCTCAGTCACTTTCAACTCTGAAGCCTGTGTTGTGACCAACAAGAAGAGCAACAAAGTGGTTCTCTTTGGAGTGAGAAAATGAAATGTGTACCTAGCTGATTTCAACTCATCAAATGCAGAATTAGTAACTTGTCTTCTCAGTAAAGCAAGTCAAGATGAAAGTTGGCTATAGCACAAGAAGCTGTCCCATCTAAACTTCAAAACCATGAATGAGCTAGTTAAGAAAGAATTGGTTAGAGGTATTCCTGAAGTGGAGTTTACTAAGGATGGATTGTGTGATGCCTGCCAGATTGGAAAGCAGATTAAAGCATCATTCAGAAAGAAGCTTGATTCAACAATTGAAGAACCTTTGCAACTGTTGCGCACGGATCTGTTTGGACCAGTCAATGTGTTGTCCATCTCAAGGAAAATATATTGCCTAGTAATTGTAGATGATTTCTCAAAGTTCTCTTCGACATATTTTCTAAAATCTAAAGATGAAGCTAGTGAAATCATCATCAATCACATAAGGCAAGTCAACAATCATCCTGACTTCAAAGTAAGAAGAATCAGGAGTGACAATGGAACTGAGTTCAAGAATTCTGTGATGAGATCATTTTTTGAAGAGAATGGGATTATGCATGAGTTTCCTGTAGCTAGAACTCCACAACAAAATGGAGTGGTGGAAAGGAAAAACAGATCTCTTATTGAAGCTGCAAGAACAATGCTAGAAGAATCAAAGTTACCAATATATTTTTGGGCTGAAGTTGTGAATACTGCATGCTACACTCAGAATATTTCTTTGGTTAATCAAGAAAAATGCATGACACCCTACCAATTGTTCAAGAATATGAAGCCAACTCTAAATTTCTTACATGTCTTTGGATGCAAATGCTATATCTTAAGGAATCAAACTGATCAACATGGAAAGTTTGAAGCCAAAGCAGATGAAGGAATTTTTGTTGGATATGCTGTGGGAAAAGCATATAGAGTCTACAATCTAAGAACCAACATTGTTATGGAATCTGTACATGTTGTGTTTGATGATAAAAAGATTGAAGGACTGCAAGATGGAGATCTCCATGAAAGCCTCAAATTTGATAATGTTGAGATGGTCCGTGATGATGAAAGTGATCAAGAAATAGTGGCTAAGGATAATGCATAAAAATCTACAACTAATGAAGCACATAATTCAACATCCGTCGAGTAACATAATGCTTCATCCGTCGGTAGACAATCAACTTCATCCGTCAAGATACAAAGTGCATCATCCGTAGTTACAATGAGAGAAGGTGAGAGTCAAAACAGATCACTTACAGAAAGAGCCATTTCTTCAAATCAAAGATTCACTAACTCAGGGGGAGTTTCTTATAATCAAAACTCAGTCATACATCAAGACAACAATGAGGCCTCTTATCTAGAACTAATCTACCACAACAGAGAAAATGGATTAGAGATCACCCTTTTGAGCTCATTATTGGTGATGCATCTTCTAGAGTTCAAACAAGGAAAGTAACTCAAGAAGAATGTCTATATAACAGCTTTCTTTCTAAGGAAAAACTAAAGAAGGTAGAAGAAGCTCTGTTGGATCCTGACTAGGTTTTAGCTATGCAGGAAGAGGTAAACCAATTTAAAAGGAACAAGGTATGGAAGTTGGTACCCAAGCCTAAAGGAAAGAATCCAATTGACACCAAGTGGGTATTCAGAAACAAGATGGATGAAAATGGCATAGTTTCCAGGAACAAAGCTAGATTGGTTGCTAAGGGCTACTGTCAACAAGAAGGAATAGATTTTGATGAAACTTTTGCTACTGTTGCAAGACTTGAAGCCATCAGAATTTTCTTAGCCTATGCAGCCCATGCCAATTTTAAAGTCTATCAAATGGATGTCAAAAGTGCCTTTCTGAATGAAGATTTGGAGGAGGAATTCTATGTCAGTCAGCCTCCTGGTTTTGAAGATCCAAATTTTCCAGAACATGTCTACTATCTTTTGAAAGCACTTTATAGATTGAAGCAAGCACCTAGAGCCTGGTATGACACTTTGTCAAAGTTTCTCTTAGAAAATCACTTCACAAGAGGTACTGTTGACAAAACTTTATTCTTTAGAAATTTAATGGCTTTAGTATACTTGTTCAAATTTATGTAGATGATATTATATTTGGCTCTACAGATGAAAAAGTTTGCAAAAAGTTTGCCAAATTAATGCAAAGTAAGTATGAAATGAGCATGATGGGAGAACTAACTTACTTTCTTGGTTTACAAGTTAAGCAAGTTAGTGATGGAATATTCATTAGTCAAACCAAATATATTTATGATCTTTTAAAGAAGTTTGATCTAATGGATTGCACATCTGTAAAAATTCCCATGGCCACTACAACTAAACTTGAATTGAACACTACTGAAAAGTCTGTGGATATTTCAAGCTATAGAGGCATGATTGGCTCACTTTTGTACTTAACAGCTAGTAGGCCAGATATAATGTTTGTTACATGTCTTTGTGCTAGATTTCAGGTTGATCCTAGAGAATCTCACTTAGTAGCTATTAAGAGAATTTTCAGATATCTCAAGGGAACACCAAAACTTGGCATTTGGTACCCTAGAGATTCTGGTTTTGATCTAACTGATTATTCAGATGCAGATTATGCAGGTTGTAAAATTGATAGAAAAAGTACAACAGGAACCTGACAATTTTTAGGAAATAAGCTAGTATCTTGGTTCAGTAAAAAGCAAAATTCAGTTTCTACTTCTATAGTTGAAGCCGAATATATTGCTACTGGTAGTTCTTGTGCACAAATTTTATGGATGAAAAACCAACTGTTGGACTATGGTCTTCAAGTGGACAGAATTCCTATTTTCTGTGATAACATAAGTGCGATTTCCATCACTGAAAATCCAGTACAGCACTCAAGAACAAAGCACATAGACATCAAGTACCACTTTATTAGGGAACATATGATGAATGGTACTGTGAAACTTTATTTTGTTCCAAGTGAGAAGCAGCTTGCAGATATCTTTACCAAGCCACTTGATGAATCCACCTTTTCTAGGTTGGTAAGTGAGTTAGGTATGCTTAATTATTCTTAAATCATTTCATATAATTATGCAAGTTGTAATGTAGCCTGAAACTTAATTGATTTTTTTTTGTTTTAGATGAAATTCTGGCTAAGTCAAAATTTACATCTCGATGGATGTTCATTATCCATCGAGTTTTATCATCCGTTGAAATAGAATAGCTTAGTAAAAATCAATTACTTTTCTGGATTATTTTATACCCACCGGATAAATGCTTTATTCTCTTCCGTCGAATTTTCTACATCATAGCCGTTAAAAGTACTGGACATTATCCATCAGATATACTTACAGTCTGTAAGTATATCACGACGGATAATTGACAGAAGTTTAACAAATTATTTTATTTTTAAACGGCTATTTTGGGCAATTTTGATTGGGTCTTTAATTTTTAACTTTAATTTTTATTTCTCTTTTAATCTGAGAATACATAAAAGCCTTATTTCAACCTCATTTTTAACTTTTATCATTCTCTATTGCAACAAACTGCTATCTTCTTCCTCAAAGCAAAATATTTTCTCTCTCACTGCAAATTTCCTCACAATAACAATGACACCAGTAGTCAAAATCATGTCTGTAACACCCCCAAATCCGGGGTTAGGGATCTGGGTTGTCACGAGTTCCATTTCCCTTAATAACACTTAATCTTAATAAACAACTAACTACTGCGTATTGTGACCCCATAATATACACACACACGACAAGTTATAGTCTCAGAGATGAATAACAAAAATAATACAAGTCATTTTATTCCACAATTATAAGTCATTACACCTCAAAAGGGTTTCTTAATAAATTTACATATTCTTTGCCATTATTACAATTCATAATATACATAAGTTTGGTACATCAAAAGTTGAAAGCCTAGCCTATTGGTAGTTTCTACCTCAGCTACAGTGACATCAATACCTACAGGAAACTACAGAATATTTCCTACACGCTCGTGAATTGGGTGCTTGGTCTTGTTCATCTTGTCTAGCTATTGTTGTGTGATGAAAGAATAAAGCTAGGGTGAGCAACAAGCTCATCGAAATAACATGTATAATAATGAACAATATATGAGCATTCTCATAGTACTCATGAAAGACTTGGTCAAGCGGAAATGAACCAAGTTTGATATCTTAACGCGACCAAGTCACAAAATATTCAGTATATATGTATATATACTTTTCAAAATCTTGGAAATCCTCTTCCATGCACATTATACACAGAGTTCCAGTTTATAACTGTATAAAAATATCGTTGCAAGGTGATCTAATATATCTAACCTTATCTCAACATTTTTCTAAAAATCTTTGTCATGCATAAGATAATCCTTTACTAGATATAACTTGAAAAGATGAAGTCACAAGATACTCCCATATACTTATATCTTTTACGAATACTACTTGAACTACCACCGTTCAAGGTATAATCAGTTTCAAAAGTTCATCACATTGATGAGACCACAAGATAAGACTTGAATAGATTCGATCTTTGAAATATCATTTGAAAGAAATGAAGTTATGAGATACTTCATTAAGTCCCGATATATATATATACACCTAAATATATATCTCATACATTCCTTGAAAACCTCCGTCATGAAAAGTATAAACAGAGTTGTAATATCCAATGAATTTGGAAAGAAGAAAACTTTGGCATAAACCCGATATCTTGCTGATCAGGAAAATATACCCATTAAGTAACCTTTTCTACTAGTATATGGCTGAATTCCTCGCCGATAATCACCCTGGCCGCATTAGGACCTCACGCTAGACCGTTACCCGGCCACTCATGCGTTGATGGACTGTCACCCAGCCTCTTACACCTTGATAGACCGTACCCCGGCCTGTCGCTTATGCCGACTCAATTAGATGGACTTACTTCCCGAACGTTGGGCAAGTAATCAAATTGTTTTCTCAAAACAGCAACCTCGTTGCAAATATAAAATACACTACAGAGCCGGATCCCTCAGATTTTTGAGCGAGTATTCAAGTCCCCTTCGAAAGGAAGATCTTAAATTTGAAAATGATTTTTGGGATCCGCTCTAGCCTTTAAAATAATTTTGAAAGCATTTGTGATATGGGTCTTAAATTAGCCTAGAAATATAATTAATGTTGAATTGATTAGACCTGATACGGTCTAATAACGAAGCCTTATTAATGAGGCTTAAAGCCCTGATTATTTATTAATTTCATAATTAATAAATAGGGAGGATTAACATCTCACTAAATGAGTCCAATCGGTGATATAAATCTATAAAAGATAGCCTTCAGGGCACCTACACCCACAAGGAGTCTGATTCCTTGATTCAAGGACTTCAAAGTCTATCCAAAGTCTGAGACTTGTTCAACAAGTCTCCTAACCCTAGTCCAATTCAAGGACTCCCAACATCTATATAAGGGGTCTCATCCCTCCTCTCAGAACTACGTTTTTGGCTTGACTCTCTAATTCACAGAGATACGTAGGCATCTCGTAAAGACAGAGTTTAGCTACGAAACACGAGAGCAGCCATTAAAGGCCTTGAGCTCCCGAACCCTAGTAATAAATACATCATTTAATACACCATAGTTTTCTATCTATAACATTTGGCGCCGTCTGTGGGAAAGCATAACAACAACCATGGCGAGAACACGGAGTGGAAACAGCGCCCCTGAAGGAACACCAGCTGGGACAACTCAAACGATTTCGTCAATGGTGGAGATACCCCCACACTCATCCTACGCCTCCACCCAAGGAGGAACCCCGATAGGGGCAACTGAGCCTCAGCCACAAGGGACAAATCCCCCGGATCCTCAAGGGACGATTCCCCAACTTCAGCAAGTACATGCACTTGTGAACTCTCGACCCGCAAGGTATGAATATTCAACTACGTCCCAGAACCACACAAGGGACGAATACCCAGGAAGTACGAGAGAGGATTAGGGCACATGAAGCTGAGATCCAAAGGCTGAAGCGCAATCTGGATATGCACCTAAGACCCCCACTACCCCTAAGGAGGAGAAATCCTCTAGTCATAGACCTGGATGGTCCAATACCAAGAAGGGTTGTTGCTCCAAGGGCTGATCCAAGTGATCTTCTGCCCCTAGGAGATCCTGATGATCCCACTCCACCATTCACTAAAGAGATAATGAATGCTCATATCTCAAGGAAGTTCAAGATGCCCACCATCAAAGCTTATGATGGCATTGGAGACCCAGCTAAGCATGTAAGGACATTCTCTAATGCACTATTGCTGCAGCCCGTGAATGACGCTATTAAGTGTCGATCCTTTCCTCAAACCTTGTCAGGAATGGCTCAAAGATGGTACAACCATTTGCCTCCGAATTCTATTGGGTCCTTCAGAGAGCTAAGTCAAGCTTTTATTAAGCAATTCATCAGTGGGAGAGTGCATGAGAAAAGCTCAGCATCCCTCTATGCAAGGAGCAAAAGAGTCATTGAGAGACTACCTGAACCATTTCACTAAAGAGGCTTTGAAAGTCCCAGACCTTGATGACAAGGTAGTTATGATAGCACTACAACAGGGAACTAGGGACGAGTTCTTCAAGATGTAATTGGCCAAGCGCCCCTGAAATTATGTTACAGCTCTAAGATAGGGCCGGGAAATACATCAAAGTGGATGAGATCATGAGGAAGACAGTAGTGAATAACGAGCCCGCTGGTGGCAAGAAGCGAAAGACTAATCTGTAATATATTGCTAATGACAAGTATCCTAGAACTGAGCAAAACACTGATTCGACCCCGAAGAAGGGAGGACCTGGACAAAAGTTCACTGAATATGCTAAGTTGAATGCTCCTAGAAACTAGATCTTGATGGAAATTGAAAGAGATAGGGAAGTCCATTGGCCTAAACCCCTGAAAGTTGATCCTACTAAGCTTGATAAAAGCAAGTATTGTAGATTTCACAAGGACGCTGGACATGACACCGATGAGTGTAGGCAACTAAAGGATGAAATAGAATTCCTTATTCGAAAGGGAAGGCTAAGTAAGTATACTGGAGATGGAGGAGATAGGAATAATAATGGAAGAAGAAACTTCGATGATCGCAAAAGGGATCAGGACGATTAGGGGCGAAATGCAATATCCCGTATTTTTAGAATTATTATAATTATTATTTGAATATATATATATATATATGTGTGTGTGCTTTTATGATTTAGAAGGAATAAAATGGTGGATATTTTATTCCTGTTTGTTGAGTTCGGATTATTAAATGGTAATGTGCTAATTGTTAAGTGTTATATCGATCCTTATTAATTTCTGAAAATATTTATTTAAATGTATTATTTTTTTAAAAAAGTTATTGAAAGCCGATCTTATTGATATCGGTAAATTGAATAGTTTTGTAATATTCGGAAAATATCATGCAATTATTTATATTAATAAATAATTTTTTTGTGATTATTATGGGAGTTTTGGTGAATTATCTGATGATTGATATTTATATTTGGGTGTTAATATGTGATATAGTGTAAGTATTTTATTTTAATATGTCCAGAATAAAGTATAGATAATTATGGTATTTTTCTGGTAATTTTTGGATTGTTATATGATTTTATAAGGATTTATAGATGTGATAATTATTTTCTGAGTAATTATAAAACCATTTTATAAAGTCGGGAATCGTCCAACTTCAACCGTTTTTGCATTTTTACAACCCGAAACTCTCCCGAAAACTCCTTCCTAACCCATCTAGATATTCTGAACATTTTCCGTATTTTAATTTTTCGATCCGGATTACGGTTGGACCCGTGCGCGTCCCGGCGCAAAATTTTCGATACGATAATCATTTCGGTAGATCAATAAAACCCGTATTCTCGAGAGACGGGATATTTTTACATTATTTTCTCATATGGGTGTTTTTAAGAAGTTTGGTGTTGATAATTATCCAAATCTGGTATTAAATTGTATCATTTTTATAGTTACTTAGCGGCTAAGTAATATATTTTTGGATCCGATATATAAGTGTAAATTCAGTATTAAATTCAAGAATATTTCAAAAATCATGAAACTTATATTTTACTAGTATTTGAATATTTCGAGAATTTTAAAATTATTTCAAAAAAAATTCGGGTTATATTTACCCGCACGTTTGTTCGTTAAATCGTAAAATGCGGGTCAGATGCACAATTCATAAATGTTTTAAAAATTATGAAAATTTTATTTTATTAGTTTTTAAATATTCCAAGAATTTTAGAAATATTTCGGTTTCATAAAAATTATAAGACCGGGCCCCTATCGGGACGTCAAACTCCACAAAAATCAGTCTTTTATTTTTATAAAATCGTGGGACTTTAAAATATTTTATATTGTTGCATTTTTTAAATATTCTTAATTTTTAGAAAATTTTGATACAAATTTTATAATTATTTGATTAAATATTATTCCCCACTATTTATTAATTTTGGGCTAATTTCAATTATGTTGTATTAATTTTTAGTTAAAAGAAAAAAAACAAAAACAAAAACAAAAAAAATCAAAAACAAAAACCCACACCCCCACCCCTTTTACCCACCTGGCGAACAACCCCTTCCCCCTGATTCTTTTCTTTTCCACCGCCACCCTCTTCTATCCCTCTCTGCTCTCTCCTCTTCCCGTATATTTTGATACTTTTAATTTTCAAAAATTCATATCTTACAAACGTTCATCCAAATTTCAATTGTTATCTATATATAAACGATCAGCGCTTCGATACCTACACATAGGTATATAAATTTCAAGGTTATGAGAAGAAAATTTGCGGAGCATATTCTCCGTTTTAATTTATTTTCGGGGCGTAGAAAAAGAGTTTGGAGGCGGTGATTACTCCATATGGCATCTCAACGTGTATATGTCTATGGCTATTAATTTCGGATTTTTCTGGAGATATTTTCCGGACATCAAATATTCTCCTTGGGGTGACCAGAATTTATTTTGGGTAAGGATTCTGAGATTCTGCTTTTATATTTTGGGTATATTATAGCATGTTAGTATTTATATATTTATTTCGTAATTTTTAGAAGTGGTTATAGAAGTCATTTTTGACCGTGTTATTCATTTCTGGAGTGTTTTATACGCGTAAATATAAATTATTGTGTTGATTGTTGTTGGTTATGTCGATATGGCAGTCCGAGAAATAGAGGAGGTGCTGTCTGATTTCCAAGAAAATATTGTTTTTAGTTCTGAAGATTATTATTTTTATTATTATTCGAAAATAAATCCAAATTATTTAGTTAATGAATTTTAATTGATTATTTAATTAGAGTTATTATTTCTTATGATTTAAAAATTCCGAAAAATAGTTTTGAGTTTTAAAATATTATTAAAGCTCGATAAATATTATTAAATGATTTATTCTTATTTTATTCGTATTAAATAAACTGTTCATCAGTTTATTACGAAACGAACGGGTATAGACTCAGAAAAATATTTTGCTTTCTTTAAAAATACTTTCTAGACCTAAATTCTTTTGTTTCGGGGACTCGATTGTTTTTGCAAATCATTCTGAGTCATTTATTGATCAATAAATCATATTTTAACCCGTTTTAAATTCTTAAAGTACCGAATCAAGTCTTTTAGCGAATCGAGTCATGTGTGGTATGAATTATTTTATACGAGGCTTATGTGTTTATATGTTATGTGAATTGCGTGCGTACATGAGTCAAGAGTCTTGTGTTTGACTGTTTCCTTTATATGTGGGCTATCGTATGGGTAGACGATAGGGTTTTAACACACAGTTCGTCGAGCAATTATCGTTTAGACGATTAAAATTATATCTTTTAATTATAGATGCGGATTGCTCGAGTTGATCGGGACCAGACATTGAAAAGAGTAAGATGGAATGGTATTGGGTATCTGGCTTCTAGCAATCGTAGGAGCAACATATCAGTAAAATGTTGAAAAGCAAGACGAAGATGTTTTGAGATAGAATGTCAGAATAGATACGTCTTTGCGAGTGTGACTAACTACTAAATCTCAAAGGAAAGTATCCCTATTATCACTTATTGTCCAAGTGATATTTATTTTAAATCTTCTTATGCAAGTATTGCTTTGCCTATTCTCAGTTCGGAATAGATAAATGTTTTACATATCGCTGAATTAAATGATTCTGTTTATGAAGGTACTCTTATGCTATTATATGTTCAGAATAGCTACGTGATTTTACTTATCAAATGAATGGATTTATAAATGTTTTGGGTTTTGAGAAAAATGAGCTTGTTTTGCGAGTATTCCTACTCAAGTAAATGGGGGAATAAAAGTTTATAAGGGTGTCGAGTATTATGACCCCTTTCAATAAAATGTTTTAAGATTGGATGGTTGCGTAAGAGGTCGTGGCGGCGGTTCAGCGGAGATTTAGGTATTATACAGGATATAATACCATTAGGCCGATATGTGCCTTGGGTGCCCCATTTGTTTAGTTGGATATGCTTCGGCATACCGGTGTTGCTCCGTGGATGATCACCGGCGATAACACACCGTCATTCGAGGATTCCAATCTAAATTATTATATTGCTTTTGATAATCTTATAAGGAATGATTTATCAACTGTTTCTGTTTTCGGATAAAAGATGAAATGCAGTTTTGATTCAGTTTTTGATTTTATGGATACTTAGTTTTTTTTAAATATCAAAGGTGGTATTAGTACAGATGATTGGTGTTGACTTCAGTATGGGATGTTGTGAGCATCAAAGTTCGTATTGATATCTAATTTGATATGACAACAAAATGAGTATTAATATCAAGAGTTCAGTTTTGAGTAAAGATTACGATTCAATCCATAATCATTGCTTCTTGTTATTTTTGTTTACGATATTTCCGTAAACACTATTTTACTAGTTTTATTCTCGTCAAGATCCAAAGTATTGTTGAAGCATTTCGCTAGAAAATATCAAAAAGGGTTTTGAATACAGTGAGAAACAACTATCCGATTTTTAAATAAATTTTGTGTTTCAGCAATTATGATTTCAAAATATTCTGCGCTATTGCATATGTCGGTTTTATATCAAAACGACCATACATAAATATTATAATGATCTTGCTGAGCATTTCTTCCGCTCATACTTGCCTGTATTTAAATTTAACCTCCAGTGATGATATACTTGCGCTGTTTAGCTTCATAATTCGAGAAAGGAAAGAAGAAGCTCTTGGAAGGTGGTTGGTCCAGGGTTTGCAGACTAGTGTAAGTTTTATTGTATAAAGTTGTTTATTTTATATTATATTATAATTATGTTATTTTATAGTTGGGCCTAGTATACTTCTTTTCGAAGTTATACTAGCGGGTTAGTTTTGAATTGGAATTTATTAAAAAGAGTTTTAAAAGAAAGTGAAAAATTTATTTGTGGAATTTGGATATCTTGTTTCAAGAACTGTAACCTTCAAAGATCTTAAATTAGTTTGGGGTCATAAATGATAAATATCTTCCGCTGGCATTTATTTATTGATTAAACAGGTTAATTGGGATTGAAGTTTTATAGTGACAACCAAATCCTCTGACCCCGAATTTGGGGGCGTTACAGGTTGGTATCAGAGCTGAGGTTATAGTAAACTAGAAACAAGAGTGTGTAGGAGTGTGTATAGCTATATGAGGATGTTTGAGCTCATATCGAGTTCCTGTTGGACTATTGGATATAGTACCAACGACTAAGTTAAGATAGACTCATTCGTTCGAGATGGTTGTTTTCAGCTGGATGGAACTCCTTGCAGTTGCAAACTTCTATTGTGGAATCTTCCGAGGCTACTACAATTCGCCGATAATGGAGATTATCGATATCCTTAGAACGTGAAGAAGTGTCTAGAATTGGATGACGAGTCAACATAAGAGTTCAAATAAAAGATAAGTATTAAGACTTTGGCAATACCTTCTCTTTCAATAATTTCTTTTGACCTCTCTCAAAAGAGGTATATGTTAGAGGATATATTCCCTAACACTCGTTTAATCATTTTGTTCCAGAATCTTATTTTCTGGATTTCATTTTTCTCCAGAAATATCAGCTTTGAAATCTTTTCAGTTTTATTCATTTGATTTTGGATTCCTTTGATATTCTTTTAATTTTACTGAGATGAACAACCCTAACTTTAGGGGATACAAGGTATACCTGTCGGTGTGATAGGAGTTGAATGGGACGCCATCACTTGTGTGTGTTGTGACTACAATAAGGTTAACAATCTTTAGTAGTGTCTTAATTTGGACACGCAATACCAAGTTCATTTGATCATATTAATCTCTCAGTTATTCTTTTATTTCAACAATACTTTTTTCTCAAATTCAGATTCTTTCCTGTTATGACATGAAATTCTTTTCTCTTTGTAAGTCCACGATTTTATCATCTCAAATATTCGAAGGTATGCCAATCAAGTTAAGCTGAGTTATCCTGGTCAAGACAAGGCAATGCTATGTGATGGGATTACCAATAGCGACAGTGGACTGCAATACAATTAAAATATCAGTGACGTATAACGAAGCCAGTCTGTTTCTTTATTTCTCTCTCTATTTATCTCTATCTCTCTTTCTTTTTTCTTTTTCTCTATCTTTCTCTTTATTCTTCTTTCTCGCAATCAGTAAATGTGATTCTATTGAGAAATTGGTCAAATGTCATGTGGAAGGAACAATGGTGCGAAGTGAAGCTCCCATGATAATTGTGTGGTATAAGGAATTTCAGTGTTATTTGAAATTTTGAGAAAAGGTAAGTATGCAAGATCGGAAAGTTGGCCAGAAGATCCCTAGTGCTCTCTTCTGCTGATTCCGAGGACGGAATCCTTATAAGGGGGGTAGATTGCAATATCCCGTATTTTTAGAATTATTATAATTATTATTTGAATATATATATATGTGTGTGTGTGCTTTTATGATTTAGAAGGAATAAAATGGTGGATATTTTATTCCTGTTTGACGAGTTTGGGTTATTAAATGATAATGTGCTAATTGTTAAGTGTTATATCGATCCTTATTAATTTCTGCAAATATTTATTTAAATGTATTATTTTTTTTAAAAGTTGTTGAACACCGATCTTATTGATATCGGTAAATTGAATACTTTTGTAATATCCATGAAATATCATGCAATTATTTATATTAATAAATAATTTTTTTGTGATTATTATGGGAGTTTTGGTGAATTATCTGATGATTCATATTTATATTTGGGTGTTTATATGTGATATAGTGTAAGTATTTTATTTTAATATGTCCAAAATAAAGTATAGATAATTATGGTATTTTTCTGGTAATTTTTGGATTGTGATATGATTTTATAAGAATTTATAGATGTGATAATTATTTTCTGAGTAATTATAAAACTATTTTATAAAGCCGGGAATCGTCCAACTTCAACCGTTTTTGCGTTTTTACAACCCGAAACTCTACCGAAAACTCCTTCCTAATTTAATCTGGATATTCTGAACATTTTCCGTGTTTTAACTTTTTCGATCCGGATTACTGTTTGACCCGTGCACGTCCCGGCGCAAAATTTTCGATACGATAATCATTTCGGTAGATCAATAAAACCCGTATTCTCGACATACGGGATAATTTTACATTATTTTCTCATAGGGGTGTTTTATAAGAAATTTGGTTTTGATAATTATCCAAATCTGGTATTAAATTGTACGTTTTTATAGTTACTTAGCGGCTAAGTAATCTATTTTTGGATCCGATATATAAGTGTAAATTCAGTATTAAATTCCAGAATATTTCAAAAATCATGAAACTTATATTTTACTAGTATTTGAATATTTCGATAATTTTAAATTATTTTGGAAATTTTTCAGTTTATATTTACCCGCACGTTTGTTCGTTAAATCGTAAAATGCGGGTCGGATGCACAATTCATAAATGTTTTAAAATTATGAAAATTTTGTTTTATTAGTTTTTAAATATTCCGAGAATTTTAGAAATATTTCGGTTTCATAAAAATTATCGGACCGGGCCCCTATCGGGACGTCAAACCCTACAAAAATCAGTCTTTTATTTTTTTTAAAATCGTGGGACTTCCAAATATTTTATGTTTTTGCATCTTTGAAATATTCATAATTTTTAGGGAATTTTGATACAAATTTTATAATTATTTGATTAAATATTATTCCCCGCTATTTATTAATTTTGGGCTAATTTCAATTATGTTGTATTAATTTTTAATTAAAAGAAAAAAAAACAAAAAAAAAAACAAAAACCAGCACCCCACCCCTTTACCCACCTAGCGAACAACCCCCTCCCCCTGATTCTTTTCTTTTCCACTGCCTCCCTCTTCTGACCCTCTCTGCTCTCTCCTCTTCCCGTATATTTTTATACTTTTAATTTTCAAAAATTCATATCTTACAAACCGTTCATCCAAATTTCAATTGTTATATATATAAACGATCAGCGCTTCGATACCTACGCATAGGTATATAGATTTCAAGGTTTTGAGAAGAAAATTTGCGGAGCATATTCTCCGTTTTAATTTATTTTCGGGGCGTAGAAAAAGAGTTTGGAGGTGGTGATTACTCCACATGGCATCTCAACGTGTATATGTCTATGGCTATTAATTTCGGATTTTTCTGGAGATATTTTCCGGACATCAAATATTCTCCTCCGGGTGACCAGAATTTATTTTGGGTAAGGATTCTGAGATTCTGCTTTTATATTTTGGGTATATTATAGCATGTTAGTGTTAATATATTTATTTCGTAATTTTTAGAAGTGGTTGTAGAAGTCATTTTTTACCCTGTTATTCATTTCTGGAGTGTTTATACGCGTAAATATAAATTATTGTGTTGATTGTTGTTGGTTGTGTCGATATGGCAGTCCGAGAAATAGAGGAGGTGCTGTCTGATTTCCAAGAAAATATTATTTTTAGTTTTGAAGATTATTATTTTTATTATTATTCGAAAATAAATCCAAATTATTTAGTTAATGAATTTTAATTTATTATTTAATTAGAGTTATTATTTCTTATGATTTAAAATTTCCGAAAAATAGTTTTGAGCTTTAAAATATTATTAAAGCTCGATAAATATTATTAAATGATTTATTCTTATTTTATTCGTATTAAATAAACTGTTCATCACTTTATTACGAAACGAACACATATAGACTCAGAAATTTTTTTTGCTTTCTTTAAAAATACTTTCTAGACCTAAATTCTTTTATTTCGGGGACTCGACTGTTTTTGCAAATCATTCTGAGTCGTTTTTTGATCAATAAATCATATTTTGACCCGTTTTAAATTCTTAAAGTACCGAGTCAAGTCTTTTAGCAAATCTTCTCATGTGTGGTATGAATTATTTGATATGTGGCTTATGTGTTTATATGTTATGTGAATTGAGTGTGTACATGAGTCAAGAGTCTT
Organism: Apium graveolens; assembly: GCF_009905375.1. Lineage (NCBI taxonomy): Eukaryota > Viridiplantae > Streptophyta > Magnoliopsida > Apiales > Apiaceae > Apium > Apium graveolens. The sequence continues at coordinate 37,689 of NW_027418874.1, read as the reverse complement.
GTGTTTGACTGTTTCCTTTATATGTGGGCTATCGTATGAGTAGACGATAGGGTTTTAACGCGCAGTTCGTCGGGCAATTATCGTTTAGACGATTAAAATTATATCTTTTAATTATAGATGCGGATCGCTCGAGTTGATCGAGACCAGACATTGAAAAGAGTAAGATGGAATGGTATTGGGTATCTGGCTTCTAGCAATCGCAGGAGCAGCATATCAATAAAATGTTGAAAAGCAAGACAGAGATGTTTTGAGACAGAATGTCAGAATGGATGCGTCTTTGCCAGTGTGACTAACTACTAAATCTCAAAGGAAAGTATCCCTATTATCACTTATTGTTCAAGTGATATTTATTTTAAATCTGTTTCTGCTAGTATTGCTTTGCCTATTCTCAGTTCAGAATAGATAAATGTTTTACATATCGCTGAATTAAATGATTCTGTTTATGAAAGTACTCTTATGCTATTCTATGTTCAGAATAGCTACGTGATTTTACTTATCAAATGAATGGATTTATAAATGTTTTGGGTTTTTAGAAAAATGAGTTGGTTTTGCGAGTATTCCTGCCCAAGTAAACGGGGGAATAAAAGTTTATAAGGGTGTCGAGTATTATGACCCCTTTTAATAAAATGTTTTAAGATTGGATGGTTGCGTAAGAGGCCGTGGCGGCGGTCCAGCGCAGATTTAGGTATTATACAGGATATAATACCATTAGGCCGATATGTGTTTTGGGTGCCCCATTTGTTTAGCTGGATATGCTTCGGCATACCGGTGTTGCTCCGCGGCTGATCACCGGCGCCAACACACCGTCGTTCGAGGATTCCAATCTAAATTATTATATTGCTTTTGATAATCTTATAAGGAATGATTTATCAACTGTTTCTGTTTTCGGATAAAAGATGAAATGCAGTTTTAATTCAGTTTCTGATTTTATGGATACTTAGTTTGTTGTTAAATATCAAATATGGTATTAGTACAGATGATTGATATTGACTTCAGTATGGGATGTTGTGAGCATCAAAGTTTGTATTGATATCTAATTTGATATGACAAAAAAATGAGTATTAATATCAAGAGTTTGGTTTTGAGTAAAGATTATGATTCAATCCATAATCATTGCTTCTTGTTATTGTTGTTTACGATATTTCCGTAAACACTGTTTTACGAGTTTTATTCTCGTCAAGATCCAAAGTATTGCTGAAGCATTTCGCTAGAAAATATCAAAAAGGGTTTTGAATACAGTGAGAAACAATTATTCGATTTTTTAATAAATTTTGTGTTTCAGCAATTATGATTTTAAAATATTCTGCGCTATTGTAGATGTCGGTTTTATATCAAAATGACCATACATAAATATTATAATGATCTTGCTGAGCATTTCTTCCGTTCATACTTGCCTGTTTTTAAATTTAACCTCCAGTGAGGATATACTTGCGCTGTTTAGCCTCATAATTCGAAAAATCAAAGAAGAAGCTTTTGGAAGGTGGTCGGTCCATGGTTTGCGGACTGGTGTAAGTTTTATTGTATAAAGTTGTTTATTTTATATTATATTATAATTGTGTTATTTTATAGTTGGGCCTAGTATACTTCTTTTCGAAGTTATACTAGCGGGTTAGTTTTGAATTGGAATTTATTGAAAAGAGTTTTAAAAGAAAGTGAAAAAATTATTTGTGGAATTTGGATATCTTGTTTCTAGAACTGTAATCTTCATAGATCTTGGATTAGTTTGGGGTCATAAATGATAAATATCTTCCACTGGCATTTATTTATTGATTAAACAGGTTAATTGGGATTGAAGTTTTATAGTGACGACCAAATCCTCTTACCCCGGATTTGGGGGCGTTACACGAAATCCCCAACCTAGGGGACCGGTGATTAACACAATCTTTGGAGCTCCATGACCCCGAGGGCCAGTGATAAATACAATCTCCAGAGGACCAACCACTACTGGTTCATCCAAAAATTCGAGGAAAGCATACACTAGAGAAGTAATGCATATCGTCGGAAAAGCCCCGAAGAGGGCTAGAACAGGAGTAACAATGACATTTGATGATTCTAACTTAGAGGGTGTGAAATTTCCTCATGACGATCCCCTGGTCATAACATCGATAATAGGGAATAGCCCGGTGAAGAGGGTCCTTGTAAATAATGGAGCCTCGATGGACATTTTGCTCCATGATACCTTTTTAAGGATGAGTTACAATGATTCTCAATTAACCCTGACCGATATGCCGATATATGGATTCGCAGGAGTGGAGTGCCCCGTCTTACCCCAATTTTTGGAATTTTTGAAACATATATGAATAGTAACTTTTGCTGATGATGCTGATTAAGGAAAATTATCAGACCACGCTATATAGGAGTACTGTTATGGAAATTCTAAGATCGTATTAATATTCCATAAAGTAAATAAGTGTATGTAAAGATCGTCAGAATCGAAATTCAAACACTTTGATTTTTCCCGAAAATCCACCAGATACCGAAAGAATTGAGTATAAGGTAACATGATTAAAAGGATTTAATTCAAGGATTATAAGAGAGGATCATAAAAGGAATATAAAATATTGAGAAAGGTTTAGGGGAACCCAAGTAATAAGATCCCGGGTATGATCCCTCAAACGATAAACGAGAACGAAAGTTAAGCGAACCGTATAACAGATCAGTGGTCATTAGCCAAGTAATTAGGGGTTAATCAAAGAGGTTAATGGATGATGATGTCATCACACCAACAAGAGGATGACAAGTGTAACAAGATGACATAAGCAGATGACATGAGCCTGACAAAGTGGGAAGGATTGGTTGGTTGATTGTGAGCCACACAATTTTTACCATGGTAATAATTTAATTAACAAACAAAAGGTAGCAACCAAGCCAAGGCAAAACAAATCACAAAACACAAATTAGAAGTTGACTTTTGCTTTCCAAGAACAAAATCTCTCGGCCAAAACCAGAGCAGCAACTTCAAACTACCATATCTCCTTCAATACTGACTCAAATAGTATGTTCTATAACTCTTTGGAAAGGTATTGAGATGACCTACAACTCTTGTTCACAAGTCTTATTCAAATAAGCAAGGTAAGACCCTCGTTTTGACAGTTCTTTAAATCTGACTTTTAGAAACTTCAAAACCTAACTTTGTGTTCTTGATTTCTTTGGAAATATCAAGCTTGTAGGAGGCTCCCTAAGACTTCCTAGCTATTCTAATCACTCCAAGGAAGGTATAACACCTCCAAACCATAACTTTACTTTGAGTATTGCGATGGTCTTGATGGTTATAGTAAATGAGAAGCATGATGCTTGTGTGTTTAGAGTTTGGATTGGATTTGTAGTGATTTGGATGTTGAAATCTTGTTTATAGTTAATGAAACTTAAGTATAGCTAGTAGTTCATGTGTGGGGTTGTATAAATTGGAAAATCTTGAGGTTTTGGGACTGATGTAGTAAGGTTTGGATGAGGGTTGGTTGTATTGTTGGTTGTGAGTTGAATGGTGGTTGTTTGGAGTGGTTTAAAACTTGGTAATCGAGTAAACATAGTCGTCATAATGCCCGATTTTCCTTAACTGTTCTGTTCTTAACTTTAAGATCCGTGAACTCACTGAAAGATTCTAACCTTTGCCATTTTTAGATAGTTCATGTTACGAGCTTCGTTTTGATGTGTGATTCGCTTGAATCCGATGTACGGTTTAGGAGAAACGACCGTTGTAAGTAACGGCGTTTCGCGAACGCACCATTACCCCTCGCCTTACTTTGAAACCTTGGTTAAGGCCCTTAAATGACTAATTGGAGTATGAAACAATTATTTAAAGTGGACTAGGTACTTGGTAGGGTATTCGCGAAAGCGTCGTCTTAAAATTCGTAACGGTTAATTTATTAAAAATGGTGGAGCCGAGGGTACTCGAACGACTTATGTGATTCGTTAAGCGTAGAAGTGATCATAAGCGAACGTTAGGGTTCAATTGGTTAAAGTCTAGTTTCTTAAGCGACCGGGGTTTAATTCCGGCTTATGTTGTTGTTCATAGGTTACCGGACCCACTCTAAGCTTAAGTCTACCCCGGAGCACTCAGGCAAGTTTTCTACCCGTTATATTGTTGTTGTGATGTAAATATATGTATATGCATTATCTTGTGATAAGTGCATGATTGTTATTAGAAAATTTTGCGATATATTAGAGCATGCTGATATGGTATATATTCATGTCTGTTTCGTAATCTTGATATCTAATTGTTGATTCAAATGCTTATAAGTTGCATAATACCCATGCTAGAGATAAGCAGTAGTTGCGTATACCCTTAGTATAGGGGACCCAAAGGTGAACAATTTCTAAACCGGGAGTCGATGTTCCCGAGTATAATATATATATATTTATATATATATATCAATAGTTTTCAAAACTATTAATCGAATAAGGTTTATTCGAGAACTTTATTTATTTAATGAATATTATTTTGAATAGTCATTCGAAGACTTATGACTCCGCTTACTTATTGAATGAATATTATTTTGAATATTCATTTGAGGACTTATGACTCCGCTTACTTTATTTAATGAATATTATTTTGAATATCCGTTCGAGGACTTATGACTCCGCTTACTTTATTTAATGAATATTATTTTTGAATATTCATTCGAGGACTTATGACTCCGCTTACTTTATTTAATGAATATTATTTTTGAATATTCATTCAAGGACTTATGACTCCGCTTATTTATTAAATAATATTCATTATTTTATTAAAGAATAATGTTTCGATAATCAAACTCATTTTCGATTATTCAAATAAAGATCGTACTTTCGTATAAGTATATCTTTGGTTATTTATTATTCATTTCAAGTATGAGTTTTAAAACTTTTACTTCAAATTATTTTTATAAAGATTATCCTTATGGGAATATTATTTAAATAATAATATTCAGATATTTTCTAATATATCGGGACTGATTTATTTCATTAAATCAGAATTACTCCAAACATTCTTAAAAATGTTTTCGACTCTTCAAAATGATTTTTAAAAGTTAGAGCGGATCCCAAAACTCATTTTTATATTTAAGATCTTCCTTTCGAAGGGGATTTAAATACTCGCTCAAAACCTAAGGGATCCGGCTCTGTGGTGTACTTTATATTCGCAACGAGGTTGCTATTTTGAGAAAACATTTTGATTACTTGCCCAACGTTCGGGAAGTAAGTCCATCTATTTGAGTCGGCATAAGCAACATGGGCTCAATGGGCGTCCATGAAAGTGTAAGTGGCTCAGTGGGAGTCCATCAATGCGTAAGTGGCTGAGTGGCAGTCCAGCATAGGTCCTAATGTGACCAGGGTGATGACCAGTGGGGAATTCGTCCATCTACTAGTAGAAAAGGTTACTTATTGGTATCTTTGCCTGATCAACAAGATATCAGGTTTATGCCAACGTTTTCTCCTTTCCAAATTCATTGGATATTACAACTCTGTTTATAATTTTCATAACAGAGGTTTTCAAGGAGTGTATGAAATGTATATATATATATAGGTGTATATATATATATCGGGACTGAATGAAGTATCTCGTAACTTCATTATTTATAATGACATTTCAAGGATTGAATCTATTCAAATCTTATCTTGTAGTCACATCTATGTGATGAACTTTTGAAACAGATTATACCTTGAACGGTGGTAGTTCAAGTAGTATTCGGAAAAGATATATGTATATTGGAGTATCTCGTAACTTCACCTTTTCAACTTATATCTGGTTAATGATTATCTTATGCATGACAAAGATTTTCAGAAAAATGTTGAGACAAGGTTAGATATATGAGATCACCTTGCAACGATATTTTTTTATATACAGTTATAAACTGGAACTCTGTGTATATTATACATGACAGAGGATTTCAAGATTTTGAAAAGTATATATACATATATACTAAATATTTTGCGACTTGGTCGCATTAAGAGATCAAACTTGGTTTATTTCTTTTTGACCAAGACTTTCATGAGTGCTATGAGAATGCTCATATATTGTAAATTATTATACATATTATTTTGGTGGGCTTGTTGCTCACCCTTGCTTTCTTCTTTCATCACACAACAATAGATAGACAAGATGAATAGGATCAAGCTCCCAATTCGTGAGTGGTTAGGAAACGTTCCGCAGTTTCCTGTAGGCGTTGATGCCGTTGTAGCTGAGGTAGGAACTACCAATAGGCTAGGCTTTCAACTCTTGCTGTGCCAGACTTATGTACATTTATGAATTGTAATAATGGCAAAGAATATGTAAATTTATTCAGAAACCCTTTTGAGGTGTAATGGCTTATAATTGTGGAATAAAATGACTTGTGTTATTTTTGGATATTCATCTCTGAGACTATAACTTGTGGTGTGTGTGTATATTGTGGGGTCACAGTACGCAGTAGTTGGTTGATTATTAAGATTAAGTATTATTAAGGGAAATGGAACTCGTGACAACCCGGATCCCCGACCCCGGATTTGGGGGTGTTACAGAAATAGTATCAGAGCTAAGCGTTATAAACCTTAGAGATGAAGTGACGTTAAAATAATAAGTTCACTAAGATAAATAAGAACTCTTGCCAAGTTCATAGTCGGACTACCTAACGTAGTACTGACAGTTAAAACCCTTATGGGAACCCTTATAAATATCGTGATAGAAGCGTAGTTCGTTATCATATAGGGTAGCAGGACTCCGAATCCTGAGGTTGAGGAGCAACAGCGCGATGATGTTTTACTACATATTGGGGATCAGATTGTGGATCCGATAGAGCATCCTAACGAGGGACCAGATGATGTTCATATTGAGGATGTAGCGGTTAAGGATGTTGTCCTAGAAAGGATTGTTGCTGACGAGGATCTCATGGGGGATCTTGACAAGAATGAATAAAGAACCACTGAGGAATTGATAACTATGGTTAGGGAAACTACCAGAGGTAGGATTGGTCGGTCACTACCGGAGGTTCGCTCAAGTTCGTAAAGATAGTAGCCCCTTTAACGCGGCTTACTCATAAGACTGAGAAGTTCGAATGGACAGAGACATGCGAGAACAGCTTTCAAGAACTGAAGCAAAGGTTAGTGACGGCTCCTATGTTGGCGCTGCCGGATGGAAAAGGAGATTTTGTGATTTGTAGTGACGCTTCACATAAGGAATTAGGGTGCTTCTTATACAGCACAATAAGGTAATCGCGTACGCGTCAAGATAATTAAGGGAATATAAAATTCGATATCCCCACCCATGAGCTTGGACTCGTGGCAATAGTTTTTCCCTAAAGATTGGAGGCACTACTTGTATGGAGAGAAGTGCGAGATTTACACAAGCCATAAGTGCTCTAGTGCATTTTCACGCAGAAAGAGCTCAACATGCGCCAGAGGAGGTGGTTAGAGCTAATCAAGGATTACGATTATGAGATTCTTTATCATCCAGGGAAAGCCAAAATGGTGGCTAATGCCCTTAGTATAAAGGAGAGACTCAAGATGAAAATCTCTTTGGGAGAGTTGATAAGAGATTTTGAGAAACTGGAAATAGAAGTGAAGGTAACCGGAGCCGGTACCGAAACGCTGTTTGAGATTGCAATACAGCCCGAATTATCGAAAAAGATCATATTGTGCCAAGAAAAAATAAGTGATGAATGAAGGCAGAGAGTCAATGACTGGAGAAGAGATTAATACCAAGAAAGATGATAAGGGAATAACGAGGTATTCCTACATAATTTGGGTTCCAAATGTTCAAGAGCTTAAGGACTGGATCTTAGATGAAATCCATAGCTCGAGGAATAAGATTTAGGGCAAACCCCGAATGTGATAGTCAGGGAGGTTGCCATTAAGAAAGAAGGAGCTCATAACATAATAAAGTGGAAAACAAGGATTTTAACGTATAAGATAACCCCAAGTATGGGAAAAGGATGAAACATTTCATACTAAGGAAACAGAAAGTCGAGTAAGGAAAGGAGACCCGAGACGGTACTCCTATACGGCAATTCATGGACCTGTCTAAAAAGAACTCAGACTATTATCCCAACCACCACCTTGAGGAAACAATGCGGTAGGAAATCCTTTCATGACCTTTAAGTCACTAAGCTCTCAGAGTTCCAAGGAACAGGTTGACCCAGTCGAGACAAGAGCCTGGCTAAAGGAAATATAGGAATCATTTGAGATTCCAAATGATTGACGAAGTACAAAAGACTGTTTTTGTCACTTACCCTCCTAAGAGAGAGGCCACCCGTTGGTGAAAGGCCAAGAAAGGCACGAAGCTAGAGGTTATAAAAAACTGATTAAAGTTCAGAAAATTGTTTTCGGGAAAGTACTTCCCAAGGTTATGGAGGTAGTGTAAAAGCTTTAGAGCCAGAACAAAGGCGGACGAGTATCATGAATTATGAATCTAAGTTGTAAAAGTTGTCAAGATTCGTTTCCAGGACATCCGAGGACACGAATCCAGAATGACGGGATGTTTGAAATCAATGCTTATGTTGTGTTGGTTCATGTAATGGTTGTAATAGAACGAAAATAAAAGACTGAAAAGGGAAGGAGTATAAAGGGATATAAAGGAAATCGAGTTGAGAAGTGATAAGGAAGTTAGGTATGGGAAACCCTAAGAAACCCTTGCAATAAATATAGAGAAGTGTGTCATCATCAGCGCGATGGTGACTGATCATGAGATAAATTCAAGGTTTTAAGGTGTAAGCGATACGTATAGTTAATTCCCTTGAAGTTGACAGTATTCGATGAAACTTTGAGATAGATCGATTGATTAATAAGGAAACACGGATGGACTGAGGAGACAAGAAAGTAAGAAATTAGGAAAATTGGATGAAGGAAGTGACCTTCAAGAATGTGAAGTGTAAGTAACGCATGTGAATTGATACCCAAAAAGGGGGATGCCGGGCATAAAAGATATCTCAGCATTGAGATGACTGTTGAGATAAATAAAAGAGGTAAATGAGTAGTTAGAACTAAAAGGTTCACGTTGAACACGACCAATATCTTCTAGAACATCCCTGTTATCATTACTGAATCAGGCAAGAAAAGTACATACCATTGTTATCTTTTGGAGGCCATATTGATTGACCTCATTTTGAATACAGATGTTATTGTGAAATTAGGCATATACTATCGAGATGGGAATGACTGAATAAGACACCCTTATCAGGGATACATGACTTGATTTATCTATGGAAGGATGCAAGTACCTTTTTACTAAAGGTGGAATTAAGGATGAAACCTCGATAACTTGAGATGAACCATAGAGGAATGCATAAAGGTTGGCATTTCACCCTTAATAGGGACATTATGAGTTGGGTAGTATGGAACGAAGGACTAAGGTAACAACAACCTTTAAAGATCAGTAGAGAAATTTTTCAGAAGTACTTAAACAATGGTTCTAGTATTATTAAATGGTATCTTGATATGCCCTGTACCTAGGGAATATGGGAGGAACGATTTAAGGATAACCTTAGAGGTTTTATAAGGAGAAAGGTAATATTCGAAGTTCTCAAGAATAGAAATTTGATAAAGGAAAAATGGCGTAATTATAATAATGCCAGGTGGGCACGTGTTAAACCATAAGAAGGATAGATTGAACCAATGAAGGTCAGAATTGTTAAAGTAAGAAGGGCCCAAGATAAAAGACGTCATAAGTACGATCGAGAGTCAGCCATGATAATGTTTACATTTAAAGACTAAGGCAGTGACTTATGGAAAAATGGTGATTTTTTTTATCACAAGGACTTAAGAAAAGCATTTTCACATAAGCAGTGATTTGAAATGAGGTGGAAAATTTAGTGAAGGTGGTCAAAATGACATTGATTGTAAGGAAATATAACTATCAGGAAAGGCCAAAGAGGTGGTCGGCACTTTAAGTGTAAGAAGACAATTATCGGCGCTCGTGCCAGAGGAATACAATGATAATGGTTAAATCCGTGAAGATTGTATTATGATTTGAAAGATTGACATTCCTTCTGATGATTGTGCGATACTCAACCGTGATAGTAGTTTGGTAAAGATTTAATTTATGTAGTCGCCGTGAGCGGGCTATCTATCTTATAAGGACATATCTTGAGATAAGCCAGGACCATGTTACGAAAGGACTAAATGAACCTTTGAGCTTCATGTCTCCTGATAAAGAAATATGATTTAGAATAGTATTAACCTGTTATCGTTGCTTTGATTGAAACTCTTGTGCAATTTTTTCGGCTTCATGTCAAGTGTACGTCAGGAAATGGAGTGTTCTTCATGAATTATGAATGGTGATTATGTTAACTCCTTAGAAGAATTTGATACGATAGGTATGGACTCCGTATGGTTAGCTATTAAGATTCCAAGGAAAACGAATGATGACAGTAGGTCAGTGGTGGACCATAGTAATGCAGCAATGATTCTTTGAATAATGAGCCGATTACAACCGTGAGAGTTGTAGTGTAATGGATGTTGAGATTGGGTACCACTAATCGGGTTGTGGTGATGTATAAGTTATCATTAATAGACTAATTAAGTCGATTATTTACCTATTGAATACTTATTCCTTCTTATCAATATAGAGTCGTATTACTATACGAGAAAGGTTGCGGTGCAAGCATAGAATTCTAATAATGATGATGTCTAGAATGAAATCCTTTATTCGAGTTTCGATGTCGAGGGAGTTTCAAAGGTGATTGTGTATAAGCTCGAGCAAGAGCATGGGTCCATAGAATGATGGACAGAATATCAAAAATATTTAGGCATGTGAAATACGATGCTATAATACCTGATGTTGATATATATACGTATATGTTTTGTTCTCCTATGACAAACCTCTATAGTTCAGAGGTAGATTCCAAGCCAGATTTTTTGTGGCAGTATATTTTACATATATACAATTCTCTTCAATTCATTCTTTTCTCTCCTTTTCATTTTGTATAAGCTGCCAGAAGGGGAGGTATTGCCGAATGACTATCTATCTGTGTGATAGAAGCCTAGTAGGATACCACATGTTGTTTAATTGCTTGTCAAGTACTAAAGGCTGGCCACCTTCTGTACTAACTATGCGATATAACAAGTGTTCATGATCATAGTGATCTCTCAATAAATTCTTTTACTTCTATATGAAGGACCAAGCTTTTGAAGATAGAAGCAGCTAGAAAGGAGTAGTACCAGTGCGGTGGTATTCCAAATCTAACACGTTCGTGATACTAAGGTTAACGTGGTTATTAAAAGGTTATAAAACTCTAGCGAGTAAAGGTATATCTAGAATAGTATTCTGTACGGAAGATAGTAACGCTTACGAACAAGAAAAGAAGGAGTATTGAGAAGCAAAAGCTATAATGCTAGAAGCTATGATGAGAGTCTGTGCAATAAGACTTGAAAGAATTTAGAATGATCACTTAACGCGGATTAAGCTTTCTCACGACAATAGATCAGATGTCAGGTATCGAGATGTCGCCTTATGAGATCCTTGAGGGAAGACAATGTCGATCTCCCTTATGTTAGGATGAAGTTGTAGAGCGCAAGATGCTCGTACCAGCAGCGGTCCAAAGAACCGAGGATATAATAGATCTAATCAGAGAACGGCTGGTAGTAGCCCAAGATGGACATAAGAAGTATATTGATTTGACACGAAAGGACAAGGAATAGGAAGTAGGGGACCTAGTGCTGTTGTAGGTATTCCCTTGGAAAAGATGGATGTGGTTCGGAAAGAAAGGAAAGCTAAGCCCACGAAGTGTTGGACCCTTGGAGATATTAAGACGTATTGGGAACTTAGCATATGAGCTAGCCCTACCCCCGAACCTGTAGCAAGTTCATACCGTGTTCCACATATCAATGTTAAGGAAGTGTAATTCGGATGCCAGACAAATAGGGGCATATGAGCGCATAGACATGCAACCAGACGTAACCTATATGGAGCAACCAGGAAGGGTTATAGATTGAAAAGGAACAAGTGCTTAGGAGAAGGGTTATCAAACTAGTCAGAGTTTGATGGTAGAACCACAATGTAGGAAAATTTACTTGAGAGTTAAAAAGTGCAATGCTAAGATAGCATCCCTATTCATTTTCTATCCGATTCCGGGACGGAATCCTTTTAAGGAGGGGAGACTGTAATAACCCCAATTTTTGGAATTTTTGAAACATGTATGAATAGTAACTTTTGCTGATGATGCTGATTAAGGAAAATTATCAGACCACGCTATATAGGAGTACTGTTATGGAAATTCTAGGATCGTATTAGTATTCCATAAAGTAAATAAGTGTATGTAAAGATCGTCAGAATCCAAATTCAAACACTTTGATTTTTCCCGAAAATCCACCAGATACCGAAAAAATTGAGTATAAGGTAACATGATTAAAAGGATTTAATTCAAGGATTATAAGAGAGGATCATAAAAGTAATACAAAATATTAAGAAAGGTTTAGGGGAACCCAAGTAATAAGATCCCGGGTATGATCCCTCAAACGATAAATGAGAAAGAAAGTTAAGCGAACTGTATAACAGATCAGCGGTCATTAGCCAAGTAATTAGGGGTTAATCAAAGAGGTTAATGGACGATGATGTCATCACACCAACAAGAGGAAGACAAGTGTAACAAGATGACATAAGCAGATGACATGAGCATGACAAAGTGGGAAGGATTGGTTGGTTGATTGTGAGCCACACAATTTTTACCATGGTAACAATTTAATTAACAAACAAAAGGTAGCAACCAAGCCAAGGCAAAACAAATCATAAAACACAAATTAGAAGTTGACTTTTGCTTTCCAAGAACAAAAGCTCTCGGCCAAAACCAGAGAAGCAACTTCAAACTACCATATCTCCTTCAATACTCACTCAAATAGTATGTTCTATAGCTCTTTGGAAAGGTATTGAGATGGCCTACAACTCTTGTTCACAAGTCTTGTTCAAATAAGCATGGTAAGACCCTCGTTTTGACAGTTCTTTCAATCTGACTTTTAGAAACTTCAAAACCTAACTTTGTGTTCTTGATTTCTTTGGAAATATCAAGCTTGTAGGAGGCTCCCTAAGACTTCCTAGCTACTCTAATCACTCCAAGGAAGGTATAACACCTCCAAACCCTAACTTTACTTTGAGTATTACGATGGTTTTGATGGTTATAGTAAATGAGAAGCATGATGCTTGTGTGTTTAGAGTTTGGATTGGATTTGTAGTGATTTGGATGTTGAAATCTTGTTTATAGTTAATGAAACTTAAGTATAGCTAGTAGTTCATGTGTGGGGTTGTATAAATTGGAAAATCTTGAGGTTTGGGGACTGATGTAGTAAGTCTTGGATGAGGGTTGGTTGTATTGTTGGTTGTGAGTTGAATGGTGGTTGTTTGGAGTGGTTTAAAACTTGGTAATCGAGTAAACATAGTCGTCATAATGCCCGATTTTCCTTAACTGTTCTGTTCTTAACTTTAGGATCCGTGAACTCACTGAAAGATTCTAACCTTTGCCATGTTTAGATAGTTCATATTACGAGCTTCGTTTTGATGTGTGATTCGCTTGAATCCGATGTACGGTTTAGGAGAAACGACCGTTTTAAGTAACGGCGTTTCGCGAACGAACCATTACCCCTCGCCTTACTTTGAAACCTTGGTTAAGGCCCTTAAATGACTAATTGGAGTATGAAACAATTATGTAAAGTGGACTAGGCAGTTGGTAGGGTATTCGCGAAAGCGTCGTCTTAAAATTCATAACGGTTAATTTATTAAAAATGGCGGAGCTGAGGGTACTCGAACGACTTATGTGATTCATTAAGCGTAGAAGTGATCATAAGTGAATGTTAGGGTTCAATTGGTTAAAGTCTAGTTTCTTAAGCGATCGGGGTTTAATTCCGGCTTATGTTGTTGTTCATAGGTTACCGGACCCACTCTAAGCTTAAGTCTACCCCGGAGCACTCAGGCAAGTTTTCTACCCGTTATACTGTTGTTGTGATGTAAATATATGTATATACATTATCTTGTGATAAGTGCATGATTGTTATTAGCAAATTTTGCGATATATTGGAGAATGCTGATATGGTATATATGCATGTCTGTTTCGTAATCTTGATATCTAATTGTTGATTCAAATGCTTATAAGTTGCATAATACCCATGCTAGAGATAAGCAGTAGTTGCGTATACCCTTAGTATAGGGAACCCAAAGGTGAACATTTTCTAAAACGGGAGTCGATGTTCCCGAGTATAATATATATATATATTTATATATATATATGAATAGTTTTCAAAACTATTAATCGAATAAGGTTTATTCGAGAACTTTATTTTATTTAATGAATATTATTTTGAATATTCATTCGAGGACTTATGACTCCGCTTACTTTATTGAATGAATATTATTTTGAATATTCATTCGAGGACTTATGACTCCGCTAACTTTATTTAATGAATATTATTTTGAATATTCATTCGAGGACTTATGACTCCGCTTACTTTATTTAATGAATATTATTTTTAAATATTCATTCGAGGACTTATGACTCCGCTTACTTTATTTAATGAATATTATTTTTGAATATTCATTCAAGGACTTCTGACTCCGCTTATTTATTAAATAATATTCTTTATTTTATTAAAGAATGATATTTCGATAATCAAACTCATTTTCGATTATTCAAATAAAGATCGTACTTTCGTATAAGTATATCTTTGGTTATTTATTATTCATTTCAAGTATGAGTTTTAAAACTTTTATTTCAAATTATTTTTAAAAAGATTATCCTTATGGGAATATTATTTAAATAATAATATTCGGATATTTTCTAATATATCGGGACTGATTTATTTCATTAAATCAGCATTACTCCAAACATTCTTAAAAATGTTTTCGAGTCTTCAAAATGATTTTTAAAAGTTAGAGCGGATCCCAAAACTCATTTTTATATTTAAGATCTTCCTTTGGAAGGGGATTTAAATACTCGCTCAAAACCTAAGGGATCCGGCTCTGTGGTGTACTTTATATTCGCAACGAGGTTGCTGTTTTGAGAAAACATTTTAATTACTTGCCCAACGTTCGGGAAGTAAGTCCATCTATTTGAGTCGGCATAAGCAACATGGGCTCAGTGGGCGTCCATGAAAGTGTAAGTGGCTCAGTGGGAGTCCATCAATGTGTAAGTGGCTGAGTGGCAGTCCAGCATAGGTCCTAATACGGCCAGGGTGATGACCGGTGGGGAATTCATCCATCTACTAGTAGAAAAGGTTACTTATTGGTATCTTTGCCTGATCAACAAGATATCAGGTTTATGCCAAGGTTTTCTCCTTTCCAAATTCATTCGATATTACAACTCTGTTTATAATTTTCATAACCAAGGTTTTCAAGGAGTGTATGAAATGTATATATATATAGGTGTATATATATATCGGGACTTAATGAAGTATCTCGTAACTTCATTATTTATAATGATATTTCAAGGATTGAATCTATTCAAATCTTATCTTGTAGTCTCATCTATGTGATGAACTTTTGAAACAGATTATACCTTGAACGGTGGTAGTTCAAGTAGTATTCGGAAAAGATATACGTATATTGGAGTATCTCGTAACTTCACCTTTTCAACTTATATCTGGTTAATGATTATCTTATGCATGATAAAGATTTTCAGAAAAATATTGAGACAAGGTTAGATATATGAGATCACCTTGCAACGATATTTTTTTATATACAGTTATAAACTGGAACTCTGTGTATATTATACATGACAGAGGATTTCAAGATTTTGAAAAGTAAGTATACATATATACTAAATATTTTCGACTTGGTCGCATTAAGAGATCAAACTTGGTTCATTTCTTTTTGACCAAGACTTTCATGAGTGCTATGAGTATGCTCATATATTGTAAATTATTATACATATTATTTTGGTGGGCTTGTTGCTCACCCTTGCTTTCTTCTTTCATCACACCACAACAGATAGACAAGATGAACAGGATCAAGCTCCCAATTCGTGAGCGGTTAGGAAACGTTCCGCAGTTTCCTGTAGGCGTTGATGCCGTTGTAGCTGAGGTAGGAACTACCAATAGGCTAGGCTTTTAACTCTTGATGTTCCAGACTTATGTACATTTATGAATTGTAATAATGGCAAAGAATATGTAAATTTATTCAGAAACCCTTTTGAGGTGTAATGGCTTATAATTGTGGAATAAAATGACTTGTGTTATTTTTGGATATTCATCTCTGAGACTATAACTTGTGCTGTGTGTGTATATTGTGGGGTCATAGTACGCAGTAGTTGGTTGATTGTTAAGATTAAGTATTATTAAGGGAAATGGAACTCGTGACAACCCGGATCCCCGACCCCGGATTTGGGGGTGTTACATTAGGAGCCATTATGGGAAGAACGAGAAAACATGCTTTCAAGGCAGTCCCTTCTTCCTAACATTCAGTGATGAAGTTTCCCACCTTGAATGGGATTGGAGAAGAGAGAGGAGATCAAAAAATGGCAAGGAGTTGTTATGTGGCCTCTCCTAAGGCTGATGGAGTTGGGGGGGGGGGGCAGGTTCTACCTATTGAAGATCTAGATATCCTTGAAAATGATGAGAAAAGAGGGAATCCAGCAGAAAACTTGGTTCCAATTCCTTTGGCTCCCGAGGATCCTGAGAAAGTAACTTTAATTGGAGCATCACTAGGTGATCCCCTTAGAGGGAAGTTGGTGAAGTTCTTACAAGAGAATTGTGATGTGTTTGCATGGTCGACAGCTGATATGCCAGGCATAGACCCAGAACTGATCACTCACAAGCTGAACGTGGATCCAAATCAAAAGACTATAAAGCAAAAGAAAAGAAGCTTTACTCCAGAGAGGCAAGAAGCCATTAAGCAAGAAGTAGAGAAGCTCTTAGAGGCTGGTTTCATTAAAGAGATACAATTTCCGGAATGGTTAGCAAATCCTGTAATTGTGAAGAAGGCTAATGGAAAATGGAGGATGTGTGTGGACTTCACTGATCTAAATGATGCATGCCCAAAGGACTGTTTCCCATTACCAAGAATAGATACATTGATAGATGCTACTGCTGGTCACGAGATGCTGAGCTTCATAGATGGATTCAGTGGATATAATCAGATCAAGATGCATAAGGATGATATCGCAAAGGTATCATTCATTACTGACTTTGGTGTTTTTTATTATCTTGTTATGGAATTTGGTCTCAAGAATGCAGGAGCCACCTATCAAAGGTTGGTAAATAAGATTTTCACGAACCTGATTGGAAAAACTATGGAAGTTTACATGTTAGTCAAGAGTTTATTAAAAGATGATCACATAACCCATTTGAGGGAAGCCTTTGAAGTGTTGAGATATCATAAAATGATGTTAAATCCCTCAAAGTGTGCTTTCAGGGTGGGATTTGGAAATTTCTAGGTCTGATGGTCTCCAAGAGGGAAATCAAGGCCAACTCTGATAAAATAAAGACTATCCTGGATATGGAACCACTGCGTTCCATAAAGGACGTTCAGAAACTCACTGGAAGAGTTGCAGCTCTAGGATGTTTCATCTCCAAATCTGGAGACAAGTATTTGCGATTCTTCAAATCCATGAAGAAGGTTAAAGATTTCGTATGGACCGAGGAAAGCCAGGAGGCATTCGAAGAATTAAAGAGATATATGGTTCAAGCCCCGTTGTTGGCCAAGCCAGCTCTGAATGCAACTTTGTACTTATACTTGGCCGTTTCAGAAAATGCCCTGAGCGTTGTATTGGTTAAGGGGGAACTTAAAGTCCAGAAGCCCGTATACTATGTTAGCAAAATTCTGCATGGAGCTGAGTTGAATTATTCGACTATTGAGAAATTTACTTTAGCCTTGGTAATGGCTTCAAGGAAGTTGTGTCCTTACTTTCAGGCTCATAAAATTGAAGTGTTAACAAATCAGCCACCGAGAAACATTATTCATAGTCCAAAAGCTAGTGGGAGGCTGATTAAATGGGCAATCGAATTGGGAGAATTTGACGTCAAGTACAAGCCATGAATGACAATAAAATCCCAGGCATTGGCTAACTTCGTGGTGGAATGTACCATACCCGACCAAGAAGTCGGGGGGCAGGAAGATACTATAACTATACGTCAAGACACAGAAGGTGATAAATGAGATAAAGAAAAGGGCGTTAACGAGAAGGAATATTGGGTTCTCTATTTTGATGGAGCATCAAAATTAAATTCAAGCGGAGCAGGGCTAGTTTTACAAAGCCCCGATGGGTTCTTGATTGAATACGTTATGAAGCTAGACTTCCCAACTACAAATAATGAAGTAGAATATGAAGCTTTGATAGCTGGCCTCAGCCTGGCAGGGACATTGAGAGTCAAGAACTTAAAAGTCTGTGGAGACTTGAAGTTGGTCATATCCCAGGTCAAGGGAGAGTTTGAGGCAAGGGATGATATAATGGCTAAGTATGTCCGCCTGGTAAGGGTTGTGATAACTCAGTTCGATGAATGCCATGTTGAGCATATCCTGAAAGGAATATGTCCTAAGTCCAATCATGTATGAGGATTTAGGAATAACTTCTATGTAATCTGTTTTGATTTCATTGATATTAATAAAAGACTTGTTTTGTTTTTATTACGGGCTTTATCTATTTAAGTGTTTAAATAAGATATACCATAGTTTAGAGTAAAGCTTTTTATGGATTATGATGAGATCATAATAGTGAGACCTAAAAGATGATAACTCTAAACTTAAATAGTTCCTGGTCGTAGGATTACTAACTGGTAATTAATAATCCGCAAAGATCGGTACATACTATGCTTGCTTCATTATGAAGGATGTCTGTTCTCATAGACATTTGTGTGGTGACACTATAGCTAGTATGTAGGTGCTTATTATAGAATAAGTTCACTGAACATGACTCGCCCAGCTGAACAACTGATGGAGTTCACTCACGTGTCAGCAGTTATTCACATAGTGATAGTTGTACAAGTATCCTTAGACTTGAGGTCATCATAGTCATCTTGTGTACACTGAACTATGCTTTGGTTTAGTTCTTAGTCTCCAGGGACAATTATTAGGGCTCTACTGGGTATAGGAATTTGTACACGAAGATAGTGTATGATCAATAAAGGATCTACCCCTTCCGGTGAAGGAAGCGAATGTTCAAGGCTGATCCACTTATGCTAGTTCAGGAATCTCTGGCCAAAGTGAATGAAATTAGAAAGGAGTTTCTAATTTGCATAGAACTAAGCATAGTAAATGGTAAGCAAGTGATTAAATTAGATAGGCTTGACACGAGATCCATGCCTTGTATTTAATCGGGACATTGTAGGGTAGAAGGAGTTTATTGTACGGTAACTATTCACTGAATAGGTTCTTGGTATTCTAAGCAGTGAATTCATATTATCCGGATAGTCGCGATATGCTGAGAAGTATCCCTCACGATGTAGAATAAATGTGATTAATTAATTAATCATATTTAATAAATTAGAGAATTTATATAAATAATGATAAAATAGTTTTATTATTATTTATTTCTACTACCGGCTTAATATTGAACCTACAGGGTCACACCATAAAAAGAGAATGATTTAATGGTGGAGGAATTAATTAATAATTGGCTAATAATTATTTATTTGTGAAATAAATAATTAATTGGCAAATTTAATAATTGATTAAATGAGATTTAATTGATTATAAATTAATTAAGAAAAGTTCTTAATATTATTAATTAAGGATTTAATTTTTGGAAATTAAATCAAGAGAGAGAATTATTTCTAAAGTATTTCGAAAAAAGATTAATAATTAAAAGGTGTTTTAATTATTAATGAGAATAATAAATGGGATAATAATAATAATATTTATGGGAAAATTTCAGCTGAAAATTTTGCCTATAAATATACTATTATAGACCCTATTTTTATTTGAATCCCAAAAACCCAAAAAGTTTGGAAAACCCAATTCTCTCCACCTCCTTCCTCCTCCTTAACATCGTTTTCTTGGTGGATATCGGTGGAGTGCTTCACACTTGAGGAGCAACTGCTAAGGATCTCTGATCGTTGTCTCCGAATTATTTTAAAGGTTAGATTCGATCCCTACATTTTTACCACGATTTATATGCTTTTATTTGGATTTTTTATGTGTAAAAATATTTTACCATGCCTCCACTGCGATTAAAATCCAATAATGGTATCAGAGCATAGGTTGTCTGCATATAGATCTGTGGTAAAAATTTCAGAATTTTATGTGCTTGTATGAATTAATTATGATTTTTACAAGTTATATCATGGATTAATTTTGTCTGATGAGAAATCGTTTCTCAGAATAATTTTGAATGTTGATCTGGGTTCTACAAGTGTTGTAGATCGTCTGGGTATTTTTTTCATAATTTTATGATGTATAGATTTTTTATTATGAATTTTTGAAGTTGTTGCAATTAAATTCGTAATTAAATAATTATATATATATATATGAATTGTATGTATGTATATATCTGTATATCTGCTGTATATTTGTCTGTTGAATGCTGCTGCACGGGAGAAAGAAGAGTACAGAGACAGTCAGGCACGACAGCACGGTGGTCGAGGAGGAAAGCGGCGGCGTTTCGCAGAAAAGAAAAAAAATAAAAAATAAAGGGGGTGTCACGCATTCCGGGAATGCGTTACACCCTGTGGCGCATTCACGGAATGCGTTACACCTTTTAATTGGTTAAAAGGGTTGTAACGCATCACCGGAATGCGTTACAAGGCTTGTAACGCGTTCCTGTAATGCGTTATAGCCCGACTGTTTACATTAAAATTGATTTTCTGGGAGTTTCGTAACTCCGTTTTAGGCGTGCAATATACCGTTGGATTCGTTTTTCCGAGACGGATCTAATGGAGTGATCAATTTTAGTTTATATAAAAGTTTTAAACTGTTTATATTTCCATGAAGTGTTTTAAAGCTGTTTTTGACTGTTTTAATTGCTTTTAAATGCTTCATGTGATACATAGAGATGTATAATGCTTAGACTAATATGCTAGATGATGTAACATGCCTACCTTGATGTTTATTCATGTTTATATATGTGATATATGCTTAGTTTATCATGCAATGATAGATTTAGGTGAACTTAAATGAACATAAGGCGTTTGTTAGACAACCTAGTATAATGAAATTGTTTCATAACCTTAATAACAATATTATGAATACAATCATGAGATTCTTGTGTTTGTGAAACACGTAATTGAATATGAATTTTCGATATGAGAGAAAGGATGATTCTGTCAACAACAGATTTCTATCTGTAATAAAAGGGTTATTAAGTGACGCCTCTTGACAATGCTCCACCCGATCTGGGAATCATCTGATTATTGATTATTGATTTGAAATATTTAATTTAAAAGGAAGAATTTCTTTATAATATGATTATGATTGTAACATAATATAATCCCTCTAAAATTAAATAATATCAAGTAGTAATTGGTCAATGATACAACGGGCTTGTGTCGGTCATAGCCTTCCAACATGATAGAAAGTAGTTCTTATTTTTAAATCATTGTCGTTTTGTGCCACAGCCGAGGGCTTTGATTTCAAAATAAGAAATACTTGTCTATTACATAGAGATGTGTACATTGAATAAGAATTTAAAGGTCGTTACGTGCCACAGCCGTAGGCCTTTGGGGACTGATTCAATTGTACGGAATGTTGGGTTAGACTTGACTTAGAATATTGAGTTTGTCGTGCCATAGCCGTGACTCAATTATTCAAGAGGCTAAAGTTTGATTAGGGAATAACATTAGATGTAATTGACAAGAGTTGTCTGCCTATTGAACATTATATGGCGTTTCGTGCCACAGCCGAGGTTGTGTAATAGAATGTAGGATCCCTATTCCCACTAACACTATGAATGCTTAATTTTTCACGTAGAAGGTTGAATAAATTAGATAAACTAGTGGGAGCCACTTATGGATAAAGACCCGATTCATATAGTCTTTTGAAATGAAATTGAATATTTGCTAAGTGTTGTTATGTGTTTATCATTTACTGATTTACAATATACATTATGTCTTCTGCACTATCACTCAGGAGCATACTAGATGCTCACAAGTTGACTGGTCCTAATTATGCTGACTGGCTTCGAAACTTGAGAATTGTTCTCAGGATTGAGAAGCTGGAATACGTGATTGACTCACCTAAGCCTACTGAACCTGCTAGCGATGCGCATAATGATGAACATGTTGTGTATCGTAATTGGATAGATGATGTAAATGTTGCTCAATGCATCATGCTAGCTTCCATGAACATTGAGCTACAGAAGCAACATGAGCATATGGATGCTCACACTATCCTAATGCATCTACAAGAGTTGTATGATGTGGCGGGGAGGATAGCTCGATATGAGATATCGAATGAGTTGTTCGGTTGTAGGATGTCTGAGGGATCATCTGTGAATGACCATGTACTTAAGATGATCAATTTGATTGAACGTCTTGGATAACTTGGTTTTGCCATGGATGGGGAGCTGAGCCAAGACTTGGTCTTGCAATCGCTTTCGAGTTCGTTCTCGCAGTTTGTTGTGAACTTTCACATGAATAAGTTGGATGTCAGCCTGCCTGAACTCCACAACATGTTGAAGACTGCGGAATCGAATTTTTCCCCTAAGAAGAGTTCTGTTCTTCTAATTGGTGAAGGTTCCAATCCTAAGAAAAGGAAGAGGAACCCTTCCAAGAAGAAGAAAGTAGGTGAGAAAACGCCGGTTCCACCAAAAGCTGAAGACCCCAAGAGCAAAGTTGTTTGCTTTCACTGTAACAAGGTGGGGCACTGGAAGAGTAACTACAAGGTTTACCTTGCAGAATTGAAGAAGAAGAAGGGTAGTGAGACTACCGCTTCTGATTTAGGTATGTTCATGATAGAAGTGAATATGTCATTAAATCAAATTTCTACTTGGGTATTAGATACCGCCTGTGGTTCTCAAATCTGCAATTTGTTGCAGGGACCAAGGAGAAGTAGGACTCTTGAGGAAGAGGAGGTGATTCTACTGATGGGACATGGAGCAAGAGTTGTTGCTGAAGATGTAGAATCATTTCATTTACATATGCCTACGGGCAAGACTACTATTTTAAATAATTGTTATTTTGTTCCCTCGATTGTAAGGAATATTATTCCCATGTTAGACTTGGCTGGATTTTCATTTATTATTGAGAATAATGAATGTTCTATTCTTAGAGATAATATTCTTTATGGACGTGGTACTTTAAATAATGGTCTGTATAAATGTGACATAATTTACTTCAGATTGAACAAACTAATAAAAGAAAAGGGATAATGAAATCTCACTTCATAGTGGCACTGCAGTCTCCATTTAGTAGACATGGAGAGAGGACCGCAAATTTGCTAGGAATGGTACACACAGATGTATGTGGACCAATGTCTAAGCAAAGCAAGCCATGGGTGGATTTTCATACTTCATTACTTTCATAGATGATAGATCTAGATTCGGATATGTGTTTGATGAAACACAAGTCTGAAGCCTTTGAAAAGTTCAAAGAGTATAAGTATGAAGTGGAAAAACAAACCAAACATAGTATTATAATTCTTCGATTAGATCGAGGTGGTGAATACTTGAATGGAAAGTTTCTGGATTATCTCAAAGTAAATGGTATAGTCTCCTAGTGGACTCCTCCAGATTGGTATCTGAAAGGAGAAATCGAACTTTGTTAGACATAGTTTGGTCCATGATGAGCTATGCAAATCTTCCAGTATTCCTATGGGGTTATACATTGGAAACCTCAGCATATTTACTGAATATGGTGCCTTCCAAAATCTGTTCCTCAAACTTCGTATGAGATATGGAAAGAAAGGAAACTGAGTCTTAAACACGTTAAGATTTGGGGATGTCCAGCTTATGTCAAGTAAGTTGACCCAGATAAGCTGGAATATCAATCCGTAAAATGTAGTTTTTTGGGATATCCTAAAGAGACTTTAGGGTATTACTTTTGCACCGATCATCGGGTGTTTGTCTCCAGACATGCTACCTTCTTGGAAAATGAGTTTATCCTTGAAGGAAACAGTGGGAGCAAAATTGAACTTGATGAAGTTCAAGAAGCACAAACTACTACGGATCAAGTGGAAACACCTGTTTTGACTGAACAACCTTTTGTGGAACAGCCCATTCATAGGTCAGGGAGAGTGTCTCGCCAACCTGAGAGGTAATATGGCCTTGTCATTGAGAATGACAATGAGTTGTCGATCATTGATGATGACGACCCTGTGACCTATAATGAGGCTATGAGTAGTGTTGACTCAGAGAAATGGCAAAGTGCCATGAAATCCAGAATGGAATCTATGTATACGGTATACAAAAGATAGATTATAGCAGATGGCCAGGTGGAGACCTATAAGGCCAGGCTTGTGGCAAAAGGATTCAAACAAAGGCAATGGATTGACTTTGATGAAACCTTTTACCTGTAGCCCTGTTAAAATCAGTTCGGATTTTGCTTGCGATTGCTGCTTACTACGACTATGAGATATGGCATATAGCCAGATGGTTTTCTTTCCAAAGGGAAATGAAAACCTAGTGTGTAAGCTACTGCGAACCATATGTGGTTTAAAGCAAGCTTCTCATAGATGGAATATCCGTTTTGATGAGACAATCAAAGAGTTTGATTTTATCAAAAACGTAGATGAACCATGCGTTTACAAAAGGGTTAGTGGGAGCGCGGTAAAATTTCTTGTATTGTATTGAAATAGAGTTGACACACATAACAACATAACAGACCCACTCACAAAGCTACTTTATGAAAGTCACTTTAATCGTCATAAAGACTAGATGGGTATTAGATACCAGAGTGATTGGCTTTAGTACAAGTGGGAGATTGAAAGGAATATGTCCTAAGTCCAATCATGTATGAGGATTTAGGAATAACTTTTATGTAATCTGTTTTGATTTCATTGATATTAATAAAAGATGTGTTTTGTTTTTATTACGGGCTTTATCTATTTAAGTGTTTAAATAAGATATACCATAGTTTAGAGTAAAGCTTTTTATGGATTATGATGAGATCATAATAGTGAGACCTAAAAGATGATAACTCTAAACTTAAATAGTTCCTGGTCATAGGATTACTAACTGGTAATTAATAATCCGCAAAGATCGGTACATACTATGCTTGCTTCATTATGAAGGATGTCTGTTCTCATAGACATTTGTGTGGTGACACTATAGCTAGTATGTAGGTGCTTATTATAGAATAAGTTCACTGAACATAACTCGCCCAACTGAACAACTGATGGAGTTCACTCACATATCAGCAGTTGTTCACATAGTGATAGTTGTACAAGTATCCTTAGAATTGAGGTCATCATAGTCATCTTGTGTACACTGAACTATGCTTTGGTTTAGTTCTTAGTCTCCAGGGACAATTATTAGGGCTCTACTGGGTATAGGAATTTGTACACGAAGATAGTGTATGATCAATAAAGGATCTACCCCTTCCAGTGAAGGAAGCGAATGTTCAAGGCTGATCCACTTATGCTAGTTCAGGAATCTCTGGCCAGAGTGAATGAAATTAGAAAGGAGTTTCTAATTTGCATAGAACTAAGCATAGTAAATGGTAAGCAAGTGATTAAATTAGATAGGCTTGACACGAGATCCATGCCTTGTATTTAATCGGGACATTGTAGGGTAGAAGGAGTTTATTGTACGGTAACTATTCACTGAATAGGTTCTTGGTATTCTAAGCAGTGAATTCATATTATCCGGATAGTCGCGATATGCTGAGAAGTATCCCTCACAATGTAGAATAAATGTGATTAATTAATTAATCATATTTAATAAATTAGAGAATTTATATAAATAATGATAAAATAGTTTTATTATTATTTATTTCTACTACCGGCTTAATATTGAACCTACAGGGTCACACCATAAAAAGAGAATGATTTAATGGTGGAGGAATTAATTAATAATGGCTAATAATTATTTATTTATGAAATAAATAATTAATTGGAAAATTTAATAATTGATTAAATGAGATTTAATTGATTATAAATTAATTAAGAAAAGTTCTTAATATTATTAATTAAGGATTTAATTTTTGGAAATTAAATCAAGAGAGAGAATTATATCTAAAGTTGATAGGGATAAATAAATTATGATTGTATAATTAAATACTGCATTAATTGTACAAGTTGTGGGCTGCTAGGCCCAATAAAAAGATATATGAAACTCAGACCAGAAAGGTTAAGCCTGATGGACCAGATCAGGCCTGATGGAATAAAAAAGGCCCAAAAGCCCTAATTATTTTCGTAATTAATTAATAAGGGAAAAATCAGCTATTGAGAAGAGTCCCGATAAGGATATAAATCCTTATAGATTAGCCTCAAGGGGACCTAAAAGGATAAGGAATCAGCTTCCTACTTCCTAGGACTCCTAAGTCTATCCTAATTCAGAGGCTTGTCCACCAAGTCTCCTATACCAAGTCCAATTCAAGGACTCCCACATCTATATAAGGGGTCTCACCCCCACCAATCAGAACTACGTTTTTTGGCTTGATTCTCTAATTCACAGAGATACGTAGGCATCTCGTAAAGGCAGATTGAGTCACGAAACACGAGAGCAGCCATTAAAGGCCTTGAGCTCCCGAATCTTAGTATTAAATACAGCAAGTAATAACCTTGATTTCTTATCCATAACATTTGGCGCCGTCTGTGGGAAAAACGCAACAACAACCATGGCGAGAACACGGAGAACAACCAGCACTCTGGAGGAGGGAACACCATCAGGGACAACCCAGGTGATTTCATCAACCGTGGAGGTTCCTCCCCATTCAACTTATGCATCTACTCAGGGGGAAGCCCAGACAGGGGCAACTCATCCTCAGCCACAAGGGACAACTCCCCCGATTATTAAAGGTACGAATCCTCAAGTTCAACAAATACATATACCTGTGAATTCTCGACCCGTCGGGTATGAATATTCAACTATTGTTACTACTAACCCCCCTTATGGGATGCCCCTTCACCCTGAGGTTGGAGGAAGTGGATATGCTGGGCGAAGCGAAGCACGAGGGCGGTCGCCCCCCTATATACGAGGTTTGGATCCTATCCCTGAGGATCGGGAATTTTCTGGTCCATACACTGAGAGAGACTCCGAATCTTCGGATGATGAAGTGGCCCCGAGAAGGAGGCGTCCTGGAAAAGAGCCAATGGCCGATGGAAGGCAACGCCCCCAAAGCACCCCAGGGGCGAATCCCCAAGAAGTGCAGGAAAAGATCAGGGCTCATGAGGCTGAAATCCAAAGGCTGAGGCGTGACTTGGAGGCTCACCAAGCCACCAGAACCCACATACCACCTAGGGGGAGAAATCCTCCTCCTATCATAGACCTGGATGGTCCGGTAAGAAGAAGGGCTGCTGTCCCAAGAACTGATCCAAGCAATCTCCTTCCCCTTGGAGATCCTGATGATCCAACTCCACCCTTCACAGAAGAGATAATGAATGCCCATATCTCAAGGAAATTCAAGATGCCCACTATCAAAGCCTATGATGGCACGGGAGACCCCGCTAATCATGTTAGGACATTCTCTAATGCACTGCTGCTGCAACCCGCGAATGATGCTATAAAATGTCGGGCCTTTCCTCAAACCCTGTCGGGTATGGCTCAAAGATGGTACAGTCGCCTACCCCCGAATTCTATTGGATCATTCAGAGAATTAAGTCAGGCTTTTATTAAGCAATTCATCAGTGGAAGAGTCCATGAGAAAAGTTCAGCATCTCTTATGAGTCTTGTGCAGGGAGCTAAGGAATCCTTAAGAGATTACCTGAATCGTTTTACAAAGGAGGCTTTAAAAGTCCCAGACCTTGATGATAAGGTAGCCATGATAGCACTGCAACAAGGAACTAGGGATGAGTTTTTTAAGATGTCTTTGGCCAAACGACCCCCTGAGAGCATGTTGCAGCTCCAAGAGAGGGCAGGGAAGTATATCAAGGTTGAAGAAAGCATGAGGAAGACCGTAGTAAGTAATGAGCCCACTGGAGGCAAGAAACGAAAAACTGATTTGGAGTATATCGCTAAGGACAAATATCCTAGAACCGAACAAAACCCTGATTCAACCCCCAAGAAGGGAGGACCTGGGCAAAAGTTCACTGAATACGCTAAGCTGAATGCTCCCAGAAGTCAGATTTTGATGGAGATTGAGAAAGATAGAGATATTCGCTGGCCTAAGCCCTTGAAGGCTGATCCCGCCAAGCTAGATAAGGGCAAGTATTGCAGGTTTCACAAAGATGTTGGCCATGACACCGATGAGTGTAGGCAGTTGAAAGATGAAATTGAGTTTTTGATTCGAAAAGGAAGATTGAACAAGTATACTGGAGATGGAGGGGACAGAAATAATAATGGAAGGAAGAACTTTGAAGATCGTAGGAGGGACCAAGATGATCAGGGGCGGAATCCCCAACCTAGAGGACCAGTTATAAACACCATTTATGGAGGGCCGAGACCTCGAGGGCCTGTGATAAACACGATCTTTGGAGGTCCAACTGCTGCTGGATTGTCCAAAAATTCCAGAAAGGCATATACTAGAGAGGTTATGCATATTGTCGGAGAAGCCCCGAAGAGGGCCAGGACAGAAGTAACATTGGCTTTTGATGATTCCGACCTAGAGGGTGTGAAGTTTCCTCATGACGACCCGCTGGTCATAACACCAATAATAGGAAATAGCCCGGTTAAGAGGGTCCTTGTGGATTATGGTGCTTCTGTGGATATCTTGCTCCACGACACCTTTCTAAGGATGGGGTATAACGACTCCCAGTTAACACCAACCGACATGCCGATATATGGATTTGCTGGAGTAGAATGTCCTGTGGAAGGGATAATCAAGTTGCCAACCACCATAGGTACGGAGCCAAGGCAAGCAACGCAGATGCTGGATTTCGTAGTGGTAAAGGCTAGTTCAACTTATAATGCTATCATGGGGAGAACAGGGATACATGCCTTCAAGGCAGTCCCCTCTTCCTACCATTCAGTCATGAAATTTCCCACCCGAAACGGGATTGGAGAAGAGAGAGGAGATCAAAAAATGGCTAGAAGCTGTTATGTGGCCTCTTTGAGGGCAGATGGAGTCGGGGGGCAGGTTCTTCCTATTGAAGATATGGATGTTCGAGAAAATGATGAGAATAGAGGAAGGCCAGCAGAAGAATTGGTCTCGGTTCCTTTATACCCCGAGAATCCTGAGAGGACGACTTTCATTGGAGCCACATTAGAGGAGCCCCTTAAAGGGAAGTTAGTGAAATTTTTGCAAGAAAATAGTGATGTGTTTGCATGGTCAGCAGCTGATATGCCAGGCATAGACCCGGAGTTAATTACTCACAAGCTAAATATAGATCCAAGCCGGAAGACAGTGAAACAAAAGAAAAGAAATTTTGCCCCGGAAAGACAAGAGGCTATAAAGCAGGAAGTGGAAAAGCTCTTAGAGGCTGGATTCATTGAGGAGATTCAATTTCCGGAGTGGTTAGCAAACCCTGTAATGGTGAAGAAGGCTAATGGAAAGTGGAGGATGTGTATAGACTTCACCGATCTGAATGATGCATGCCCCAAAGACTGTTTTCCGCTGCCTAGAATTGATACTTTGATTGATGCTACCGCTGGACATGAGATGCTGAGTTTCATGGATGGGTTTAGCGGATACAACCAGATCAAAATGCATAAGGATGACATTCCAAAGGTATCATTTATCACTGACTTTGGTGTTTATTGTTATCTTGTTATGGCGTTTGGTCTCAAGAATGCAGGAGCCACCTATCAAAGGTTGGTGAATAGAATTTTTAAGGATCTTATTGGGAAGACTATGGAAGTCTATGTTGATGACATGCTAGTCAAGAGTCTAGTAAAGACTGATCATATAACCCATTTGAGGGAAGCTTTTGAGGTCCTGAGGTACCACAAGATGATGTTGAATCCCACGAAGTGTGCTTTCGGAGTAGGATCTGGAAAATTCTTGGGATTAATGGTCTCAAAGAGGGGAATTGAGGCTAACCCCGATAAAATAAAGGCAATCCTGGACATGGAACCCCCAAAAACTGTCAAGGATGTTCAGAAACTCACAGGAAGGGTTGCTGCGCTAGGACGATTCATCTCCAAGTCAGGAGACAAGTGCTTGTCATTCTTCAAGTCATTAAAGAACATTAAAGACTTTGTATGGAGTGAGGAAAATCAGAAGGCATTTGAAGAATTAAAGAAGTATATGGGCCAGGCCCCGTTGTTGGCCAAGCCAGTTCTGGGTGAAGTTTTATTCTTGTACTTGGCTGTTTCAGAAAACGCCTTGAGCGCGGTGTTGGTTAAGGAGGAACTGAAAGTTCAGAAACCCGTATACTATGTCAGCAAAATTTTGCATGGTGCTGAGTTGAATTATTCAGCCATTGAGAAATTCGCTTTAGCCTTGGTAATGGCTTCAAGAAAGCTGCGTCCTTATTTTCAAGCTCACCAAATTGAAGTGCTAACAAATCAGCCACTGAGAAATATCATTCACAGTCCCAAGGCAAGTGGGAGACTGATTAAGTGGGCAATAGAGTTGGGAGAGTTCGATCTCAAGTATAAGCCACGTACGGCCATAAAAGCCCAGGCACTAGCTGACTTCGTGGTGGAATGTACCATACCCAACCAAGAAGTCGGGAGGCAGGAAGATACCATACCTCAAGACAAGGGAGTCGACAATGGGGACGAGGAGAAAGAATATTGGGTTCTCTATTTTGATGGAGCATCAAAAACAAATTCCAGTGGAGCAGGGTTGGTTTTGCAAAGCCCTGATGGATTCTTAATTGAGTATGCCATGAAGCTAGACTTCCCAACAACAAACAATGAGGCAGAGTATGAAGCCCTGATTGCTGGCCTTGGTCTAGCTGGGACACTTAGAGTCAAAAACTTAAAGGTCCGTGGAGACTCGAAGCTGATCATATCCCAGGTAAAGGGAGAATTTGAGGCAAGGGATGATACGATGGCTAAGTATGTTCGCCTAGTAAGGGCTGTGATGACCCAATTTAATGAATGCCATGTTGAACACATTCCAAGGGAAGAAAATGCTAAAGCAGATGCGCTATCAAAGTTTGCTTCATCTGAGATTGAAGAAAGTTCAGGAAGTGTGTACTTCCGTGTTTTGAAAACACGAAGCATAGATGTTAAGCTTGTGGCTCCCGTAGGCTTGGGGACGTCATGGATTGATCCCATCAAGGCTCACATTCAAACCGGTTGGTTGCCAAGCGATGCAATTGAGGCACAGAAGTTAACTGTTCGAGCACTAAGGTACTCTTTGATAGAGGGGATTCTATATAAAAGATCTTTCGTGGTTCCTTACCTGAGGTGTCTCAGGCCCGATGAGGCACGCTTAGCTCTTGAGGAAGTGCATGGAGGTATTTGTGGGCAACACTTGGGGGGCAGGGCCTTGGCTCATAAGATAACTCGTTTAGGCTTCTATTGGCCAGAAATGATGGCTGATGCCAAAGAATATGTAAAGAAGTGTGATCGTTGTCAGAAGCATGCACCAGTCGCCAGACAACCCCCCGAGATGCTGACCTCTATCAACTCACCTATTCCCTTTGCTATGTGGGGGATGGATATTCTAGGGCGTTTTCCTATGGCCACAGCACAAAGGAAGTTTCTGATTGTAGCCATTGATTATTTCACCAAGTGGATCGAAGCCAAACCTTTGGCCAAAATCACAACTAAGCAGGTTGCACAATTCCTGTGGGAAAACATTATGTGCCGATATGGAATTCCCCGTATCCTCGTCACTGACAATGGAACACAATTCAACAACGAGGAATTCAAGAAGTATTGCGAAGAAAATGAAATTGAGTTACGGTTCACCTCTGTGGCTCACCCGCAAGCCAATGGGCAAGCGGAGGTAGCAAATCGGATAATCCTGGATGGACTAAAGAAGAGGATCGAGAAGTCAAGAAATAATTGGGTAGATGAGATACTTCCAATATTATGGGCCTACAGGACTACTTGTAGAGTCACGACAGATGCAACTCCTTTCATGTTGGCATATGGGGCGGAAGCAGTAGTTCCCGTGGAGATATCACATTCCTCTCCAAGGATTCAGGCCTTCGATGAGAAAGAAAATGAGGAAGGGCAGAGATTAGCCCTGGATTTAAATGATGAAGTGCGAGATAAAGCACACGCAAAGATAGTAGAATATCAGAAAAAGGCTTCATTCTACTACAACCTAAGGGTTAAAGAGAGGTTTTTCAAACAAGGTGACCTAGTCTTGAGAAAAATAGAGGCTTCTGGTGTCGGACAGAAAGGAAAGCTTGCCCCAAATTGGGAAGGGCCGTATAGAGTCAAGAGCGTTCAGGGTAGAGGAACCTACAAGCTGGAGACTATGGATGGTTTTGAAGTCCCGAGAACCTGGCACGCACAAAACCTGAAGGTTTACTACGTGTAAGATGGTCGAAGTACGATTCTCACTTGTCATTATGACAAGTAGGTTTAAAAGCACCTTGAAGCTTTGTTTGCATAGTATTTTTCTTTTTTAGCTATTATAGATCAGGGTCGAACCCATATTATGTAAGGTTTTGGAAAACCAGACTTGAAATTGAAGAGTTCGAAATTATTTCAACCTATGGATGTTTGAGTTGTGATAATACTTGTGTGGCCCATTAAGCCAAGTTTGAATATTAAAGTATCGGAAAAATGAAGGAGAGAATGCAAATAAGGAAAGTAGCATAGCCCCGCAGGGTAATAAGTTTTAATACAAACAAAAGTCCAGACATAAATTAAGGATAAAATTACAAAATAGAAAAACTACTCCTCCATGTGGGAGCCTTCATTCTCTTTCTCCTTATCAGCGCCTTCAGCGTCCTTCGCAGGAGATGCGGGAGGAGAAGCAGTGTTAGGATCCAAGATGCGATCATCTGGCTGAGGAGAGTCGAAGAGGGCGTCTATGTTGTCCTCTGACTCAGCCTGCTCAGGACTTATAAAGTCCTTAGGGTCGACTAAGCCCTGGTACTTCTCAGAAACAGCCTTCACGGCCGCATCCCATCCCTGAGTGAACTGTAGGGAGTAAAGACCCTCATCATGAATCTCCATGAGATTCTTAAACTTGTCAGAATCCATGTAGTCATCAATGAGCTTATCCTTATCGCTCCTAAGTTTCACCAGCTCGGAATGAGCCTTAGCCAGCTCCTCTTTCTTCGTGTCCAGCTTCTTCTCCAGGACCTTGGCTCTCTCCTCCCACTTCTTCATCTCCTTCTCAAAAACATCAGAGTTACCCTTCCAAGATCTAGCCTGATGTAGGGCCGCCTGGAAATAGGTATTACTCTGCAAGGAAATATGTATGAGTTGGCGCAAATTCATTGGGGTACAAGAAAAGTTGAAATTCACAAAAGGAAGAGAAGAAAAAAGAAAATTACCGCAGCTTGGGCTTGAGAACCCAGAAGCTCAATAGTCTCGACATCACTCCCCGTAACAATGTCAGTGAAATCATGGGGAGTGATGGAATGGTACGACCAATCCTTGGCATGTTTGGTGGATCCAACCACCGTATCGCTCCTCCTGAAGCCCCAGTTAGGCCTGAAGGAATGTGCCTTAAGTGGAGGATCCACATC
Organism: Apium graveolens; assembly: GCF_009905375.1. NCBI lineage: Eukaryota > Viridiplantae > Streptophyta > Magnoliopsida > Apiales > Apiaceae > Apium > Apium graveolens. Next base: position 4,247 of record NW_027418874.1, on the reverse strand, counting down.
GTCCCCTAGCTCGACCACCGGGACGTGGGGCTTAAGGAAAGTAGGACCGTCAGGTTTGCTCCTGGGGTCCCTGTTTAACTTGGCCCTCTTCTGGCGGCCAGATTCCCCCTCCTTGGGCCTATTGACATTATTAATAGCCTCACAAGCTGAAAGGAAAAGCAGAAGGAATATTAAAATCCAGAAAAAAGAAAAAGTGCGATTAAAGAGAAGGAAAAATAATTACGCAGGTATAAATTTACCCTTATCACTGGCCTGGGAGAGACCAACTTTCTTCAAGGAAAATTCCTCTAAAAGGGTCCAGGTGTCTGTTTTCCCATCATCTGAAATTAAGGCTTGGTAGGCCACCTCCTCCTCATCAGTTAATCTGATGCTACCAGGACTACCATCTGATACTTTGCAAAATGGCCTACGGAAGAGTGTGGCTCAATCACCCCCAGCCCAGGTCAGCCTGACAAACTCATCCCTCCATTTAGGGTTGTTCTCAACTATAGAGTTACTGTCAAAGATATGGGGAATTTTGGGCCGTTGGCGAATTAAAACCCAGCCCGGCTGACTCATGGAACTATTATAGAATTGGAAAACTTTCCTAAAGACTGCTACGGAAAGAGGAAAGCTATTCCTGAGACAAAGGACCATAAAACAGATAATGTTCCTCCAGGCGTTAGGAGGGAGTTGACAAGGGTTGATTCGTACATCGGCTAGTAAACGAGGAATAAATTCGTGAAATGGGAACCTAAGACCTGCGGTCAGGGCTCCTCGATAAATGAACAGGGTATCCCCCTCCCAATTACAAGTCCTATCCCCAGGGGCGGCTGGAGTGATCCTAAGGTGGGGTGGAAGTCTGTACAGGGTATTCATAGACTCTATCCTACCATCTAACTCATGAAAAGTGTTACCATGATTATACGAATCTAACTCAGACAGAGAAGGATATTCATCACCTCTCGAGTTAATCATATCAATGAGGGAAGTATATGGAGATTGAATTTGGATGTTTGTACCTCTCTTAGAGACATTCATCTTCTGCAAACGAGCTAGGTCACGGTCCGCCATTAATATGCTTCGGTTGAAGGCTTGAAACCCAGAAATACTTGAGAATGGAGGAGCTGCGGTGGCTTTGGTCGCCGGAAATCGCCTTCAAAAGGGAGAACTTTAGAGAAAAATGTGAGATGAAATGAGAAGTGGGAAGTGAAGTGAGGATTCTCACTCCACACTACACTTATATAGGCGAAAAGCTCGGAATACGAGGCGTTTTTAGGCCCATTTAGCCAGGCCCAACCTAAAGGCCCATCTACAAGAAGTATCAGGAACAATCTAGAAGCTCCTGTGGAATTTAAAAAGTCAAAAATCGACCAGGACCTTAATATGGTTCGATCAGAGTCCTGATCGATGCAAAAGAGAATCCTGGTCGATATATTATTCGAACAGAAGGGAAGAAATCCCCTAAGATCGATCAGAGTCCTGATCGATACCAAAGAGAATCCTGGTCGATATATTATTCGAACAGAAGGGAAGAAATCCCCTAAGATCGATCAGAGTCCTGATCGATACCAAAGAGAATCCTGGTCGATATATTATTCGAACAGGAGGGAAGAAATCCCCTAAGATCGATCAGAGTCCTGATCGACACAGAAGAAAATCCTGATCGATATTCCATTCGATCAGAATGATAGAAAATCACTTAATTCGATCAGAGTCCTGATCGAAATCGATCAGGAATCCTGATCGATTAAGCACGTGTAACAGTCGACTAGGGTGTCACTTTGAAGATCAATTTGATCAGAGCCCTGATCGAAATCGATCAGGAATCCTGTCGACCAGAGTGTAAGATCCTGAGTTAATTCGATCAGGATCCTGATCGAAATCGAGCAGGATCCTGATCGAAATCGAGCAGGAATTCTGATCGATTTGGCTGAATCCTGATCGATTTTGGCTGCATCCTGATCGATTTCGAATGCATTCTGATCGATTTTAAGCCAGAAAATTAAGGGAAAAATCCAGAAATTAAGGAAAAAATCCAGAAATGAAGGATAAATCCCAGAAATTAAGGGAAAAATCCAGAAATTAAGGATAAATCCCAGAAATTAAGGGAAAAATCCAGAAATTAAGGAAAAAATCCAGAAATTAAGGATAAATCCCAGAAATTAAGGGAAAAATCCAGAAATTAAGGATAAATCCCAGAAATTAAGGGAAAATTCCAGAAATTAAGGATAAATCCCAGAAATTAAGGGAAAAATCCAAAAATTAAGGATAAATCCTAGAAAAATAAGGAAAAATCCCAGAAAAATTAGGGAAAATCCCAGAAAAATTAGGGAAAAATCCAGAAATTAGGGAAAAATCCCGGAAATAAGGGAAAAATTCCTGGAAATCAAAATAATTCCTAAATAAAAGGAAAAATTCGTTGTAAACGTGTAGGTCGCTCCACACTTTACGGAAAAACGAAACCCTGTAAGGGAACAAATAGACTTAACTTCTGCGAAACCTATTCAATGTTTCCCAAAAGTTGGGGGGCAAATGATAGGGATAAATAAATTATGATTGTATAATTAAATACTGCATTAATTGTACAAGTTGTGGGCTGCTAGGCCCAATAAAAAGATATATGAAACTCAGACCAGAAAGGTTAAGCCTGATGGACCAGATCAGGCCTGATGGAATAAAAAAGGCCCAAAAGCCCTAATTATTTTCGTAATTAATTAATAAGGGAAAAATCAGCTATTGAGAAGAGTCCCGATAAGGATATAAATCCTTATAGATTAGCCTCAAGGGGACCTAAAAGGATAAGGAATCAGCTTCCTACTTCCTAGGACTCCTAAGTCTATCCTAATTCAGAGGCTTGTCCACCAAGTCTCCTATACCAAGTCCAATTCAAGGACTCCCACATCTATATAAGGGGTCTCACCCCCACCAATCAGAACTACGTTTTTTGGCTTGATTCTCTAATTCACAGAGATACGTAGGCATCTCGTAAAGGCAGATTGAGTCACGAAACACGAGAGCAGCCATTAAAGGCCTTGAGCTCCCGAATCTTAGTATTAAATACAGCAAGTAATAACCTTGATTTCTTATCCATAACAAAAGTGTTTAGAAAAAATATTAATAATTAAAAGGTGTTTTAATTATTAATGAGAATAATAAATGGGATAATAATAATAATATTTATGGGAAAATTTCAGCTGAAATTTTTGCCTATAAATATACTATTATAGACCCTATTTTTATTTGAACCCCAAAAACCCAAAAAGTTTGGAAAACCCAATTCTCTCCACCTCCTTCCTCCTCCTTAACATCGTTTTTTTGGTGGATACCGGTGGAGTGCTTCACACTTGAGGAGCAACTGCTAAGGATCTCTGATCGTTGTCTCCGAATTATTTTAAAGGTTAGATTCGATCCCTACGTTTTTACCACGATTTATATGCTTTTATTTGGATTTTTTATGTGTAAAAGTGTTTTACCATGCCTCCGCTGCGATTAAAATCCAACATATCCCACGGGAGGAAAATGCTAAGGCAGATGCGTTGTCTAAGTTCGCTTCATCAGAGATAGATAAAAGTCCTGGAAGTGCATACTTCCGCATTTTAAAAACATGGAGCATTGATGTTAAGCTTGTAGCCCCTATAGGGCTGGGGACATTATGGATAGATCTCATTAAGGCCCATATTCAAATCGGGTGGCTACCAAATGATGTGACTGAAGCACGAAAATTGATTGTTCGAGCACTGGGATATTCCTTGATCGATGGAATTCTGTATAAAAGATCTTATGAGATTCCTTACTTAAGATATCTCAGGCCTGATGAGGCACACTTGGCCCTCGAAGAAGTACATGAAGGTATTTGTGGGCAGCACTTGGGGGGAGGAGCACTGGCTCATAAGATAACTCGTTTAGGCTTTTATTGGCCAGAGATGATGGCCTATGCCAAAGAATATGTGAAGAAGTGTGATCATTGTCAGAAACATGCACTGGTTGTTCGGCAACCCCCTGAGATGCTGACTTCCATCAACTCTTCCATCCCCTTTGCCGTGTGCGGAATGGATATACTTGGGCCTTTCTCTATGGCAAGGACACAAAGGAAGTTCCTGATTGTAGCTATTGATTATTTTACTAAGTGGATTGAAGCTAAACCTTTAGCTAAGATCACAACTAAGCAGGTTGCATAATTTCTATGGGAAAGCATCATGTGCAGATATGGAATCCCGCGCATCCTAATCACTGATAATGGAACTCAATTGAATAACGAAGAGTCG
>NW_027418873.1:0-60535 GCF_009905375.1 Apium graveolens | reverse complement strand
GTGAAAATTCCATAATGCATCCCGACTCAGTATCGGAGAAAAAACCGTACTAACCCCTTTGAGTTTTCACCGAAAACTCCATTTCAGCCAAATCTACTCGGTTTCTCGTCCGAATTCCGCGAAATATGGCTCGTTCAATTAAAATTCAATATGGATTAAAGTATGTGAAAATATCCATAATGCATCCCGACTCAGTATCGGGAAAAAAAACCGTGTACTAACCCCTTTGAGTTTTCACCGAAAACTCCATTTCAGCCAAATCTACTCGTTTCTCGTCCGAATTCCGCGAAATGGCTCGGTTCAAATTAAATATCAATATGGATTAAAGTATGTGAAATATCCATAATGCATCCCGACTCAGTATCGGAGAAAAAACCGTGTACTAACCCCTTTGAGTTTTCACCGAAAACTCCATTTCAGCCAAATCTACTCGGTTTCTCGTCCGAATTCCGCGAAATATGGCTCGGTTCAAATTAAAATATCAATATGGATTAAAGTATGTGAAAATATCCATAATGCATCCCGACTCAGTATCGGAGAAAAAACCGTGTACTAACCCCTTTGAGTTTTCACCGAAAACTCCATTTCAGCCAAATCTACTCGTTTCTCGTCCGAATTCCGCGAAATATGGCTCGTTCAAATTAAAATATCAATAGGGATTAAAGTATGTGAAATATCCATTATGCATCCCGACTCAGTATCGGAGAAAAAACCGTGTACTAACCCCTTTGAGTTTTCACCGAAAACTCCATTTCAGCCAAATCTACTCGGTTTCTCGTCCGAATTTCGCGAAATATGGCTCGGTTCAAATTAAAATATCAATATGGATTAAAGTATGTGAAAATATCCATAATGCATCCCGACTCAGTATCGGAGAAAAAACCGTGTACTAACCCCTTTGAGTTTTCACCGAAAACTCCATTTCAGCCAAATCTACTCAGGTTTCTCGTCCGAATTCCGCGAAATATGGCTCGGTTCAAATTAAAATATCAATATGGATTAAAGTATGTGAAAATATCCATAATTCATCCCGACTCGTATCGAGAAAAAACCGTGTACTAACCCCTTTGAGTTTTCACCGAAAACTCATATTTCAGCCAAATCTACTCGGTTTCTCGTCCGAATTCCGCGAAATATGGCTCGGTTCAAAATTAAAATATCAATATGGATTAAAGTATGTGAAAATATCCATAATGCATCCCGACTCGTATCGGAGAAAAAAACCGTGTACTAACCCCTTTGAGTTTTCACCGAAAACCTCCATTTCAGCCAAATCTACTCGGCTTTCTCGTCTGAATTCCGCGAAATATGGATCGTTCAAATTAAAAATATCAATATGGATTAAAGTATGTGAAAATATCCATAATGCATCCCGACTCAGTATCGGAGAAAAAACCGTGTACTAACCCCTTTGAGTTTTCACCGAAAACTCCATTTCAGCCAAATCTACTCGGTTTCTCGTCCGAATTCCGCGAAATATGGCTCGTTCAAATTAAAATATCAATATGGATTAAAGTATAGTGAAAATATCCATAATGCATCCCGACTCAGTATCGGAGAAAAAACCGTGTACTAACCCCTTTGAGTTTTCACCGAAAACTCCATTTCAGCCAAATCTACTCGGTTTCTCGTCCGAATTCCGCGAAATATGGCTCGGTTCAAATTAAAATATCAATATGGATTAAAGTATGTGAAAATATCCATAATGCATCCCGACTCAGTATCGGAGAAAAAACCGTGTACTAACCCCTTTGAGTTTTCACCGAAACTCGATTTCAGCCAAATCTACTCGGTTTCTCGTCCGAATTCCGCGAAATATGGCTCGGTTCAAATTAAAATATCAATATGGATTAAAGTATGTGAAAATATCCATAATGCATCCCGACTCAGTATCGGAGAAAAAACCGTGTACTAACCCCTTTGAGTTTTCACCGAAAACTCCATTTCAGCCAAATCTACTCGTTTTCTCGTCCGAATTCCGCGAAATATGGCTCGGTTCAAATTAAAATATCAATATGGATTAAAGTATGTGAAAATATCCATAATGCATCCCGACTCAGTATCGGAGAAAAAACCGTGTACTAACCCCTTTGAGTTTTCACCGAAAACTCCATTTCAGCCAAATCTACTCGGTTTCTCGTCCGAATTCCGCGAAATATGGCTCGGTTCAAATTAAAATATCAATATGGATTAAAGTATGTGAAAATATCCATAATGCATCCCGACTCAGTATCGGAGAAAAAACCGTGTACTAACCCCTTTGAGTTTTCACCGAAAACTCCATTTCAGCCAAATCTACTCGGTTTCTCGTCCGAATTTCGCGAAATATGGCTCGGTTCAAATTAAAATATCAATATGGATTAAAGTATGTGAAAATATCCATAATGCATCCCGACTCAGTATCGGAGAAAAAACCGTGTACTAACCCCTTTGAGTTTTCACCGAAAACTCCATTTCAGCCAAATCTACTCGGTTTCTCGTCCGAATTCCGCGAAATATGGCTCGGTTCAAATTAAAATATCAATATGGATTAAAGTATGTGAAAATATCCATAATGCATCCCGACTCAGTATCGGAGAAAAAACCGTGTACTAACCCCTTTGAGTTTTCACCGAAAACTCCATTTCAGCCAAATCTACTCGGTTTCTCGTCCTGAATTCCGCGAAATATGGCTCGGTTCAAATTAAAATATCAATATGGATTAAAGTATGTGAAAATATCCATAATGCATCCCGACTCAGTATCGGAGAAAAAACCGTGTACTAACCCCTTTGAGTTTTCACCGAAAACTCCATTTCAGCCAAATCTACTCGGTTTCTCGTCGAATTCCGCGAAATATGGCTCGGTTCAAATTAAAATATCAATATGGATTAAAGTATGTGAAAATATCCATAATGCATCCCGACTCAGTATCGGAGAAAAAACCGTGTACTAACCCCTTTGAGTTTTCACCGAAAACTCTATTTCAGCCAAATCTACTCGGTTTCTCGTCCGAATTCCGCGAAATATGGCTCGGTTCAAATTAAAATATCAATATGGATTAAAGTATGTGAAAATATCCATAATGCATCCCGACTCAGTATCGGAGAAAAAACCGTGTACTAACCCCTTTGAGTTTTCAACCGAAAACTCCATTTCAGCCAATCTACTCGGTTTCTCGTCCGAATTCCGCGAAATATGGCTCGGTTCAAATTAAAATATCAATATGGATTAAAGTATGTGAAAATATCCATAATGCATCCCGACTCAGTATCGGAGAAAAAACCGTGTACTAACCCCTTTGAGTTTTCACCGAAAACTCCATTTCAGCCAAATCTACTCGGTTTCTCGTCCGAATTCCGCGAAATATGGCTCGGTTCAAATTAAAATATCAATATGGATTAAAGTATGTGAAAATATCCATAATGCATCCCGACTCAGTATCGGAGAAAAAACCGTGTACTAACCCCTTTGAGTTTTCACCGAAAACTCCATTTCAGCCAAATCTACTCGGTTTCTCGTCCGAATTCCGCGAAATATGGCTCGGTTCAAATTAAAATATCAATATGGATTAAAGTATGTGAAAATATCCATAATGCATCCCGACTCAGTATCGGAGAAAAAACCGTGTACTAACCCCTTTGAGTTTTCACCGAAAACTCATTTCAGCCAAATCTACTCGGTTTCTCGTCCGAATTCCGCGAAATATGGCTCAGTTCAAATTAAAATATCAATATGGATTAAAGTATGTGAAAATATCCATAATGCATCCCGACTCAGTATCGGAGAAAAAACCGTGTACTAACCCCTTTGAGTTTTCACCGAAAACTCCATTTCAGCCAAATCTACTCGGTTTCTCGTCCGAATTCCGCGAAATATGGCTCGGTTCAAATTAAAATATCAATATGGATTAAAGTATGTGAAAATATCCATAATGCATCCCGACTCAGTATCGGAGAAAAAACCGTGTACTAACCCCTTTGAGTTTTCACCGAAAACTCCATTTCAGCCAAATCTACTCGGTTTCTCGTCCTGAATTCCGCGAAATATGGCTCGGTTCAAATTAAAATATCAATATGGATTAAAGTATGTGAAAATATCCATAATGCATCCCGACTCAGTATCGGAGAAAAAACCGTGTACTAACCCCTTTGAGTTTTCACCGAAAACTCCATTTCAGCCAAATCTACTCGGTTTCTCGTCTGAATTCCGCGAAATATGGCTCGGTTCAAATTAAAATATCAATATGGATTAAAGTATGTGAAAATATCCATAATGCATCCCGACTCAGTATCGGAGAAAAAACCGTGTACTAACCCCTTTGAGTTTTCACCGAAAACTCCATTTCAGCCAAATCTACTCGGTTTCTCGTCCGAATTCCGCGAAATATGGCTCGGTTCAAATTAAAATATCAATATGGATTAAAGTATGTGAAAATATCCATAATGCATCCCGACTCAGTATCGGAGAAAAAACCGTGTACTAACCCCTTTGAGTTTTCACCGAAAACTCCATTTCAGCCAAATCTACTCGGTTTCTCGTCCTGAATTCCGCGAAATATGGCTCGGTTCAAATTAAAATATCAATATGGATTAAAGTATGTGAAAATATCCATAATGCATCCCGACTCAGTATCGGAGAAAAAACCGTGTACTAACCCCTTTGAGTTTTCACCGAAAACTCCATTTCAGCCAAATCTACTCGGTTTCTCGTCCGAATTCCGCGAAATATGGCTCGGTTCAAATTAAAATATCAATATGGATTAAAGTATGTGAAAATATCCATAATGCATCCCGACTCAGTATCGGAGAAAAAACCGTGTACTAACCCCTTTGAGTTTTCACCGAAAACTCTATTTCAGCCAAATCTACTCGGTTTCTCGTCTGAATTCCGCGAAATATGGCTCGGTTCAAATTAAAATATCAATATGGATTAAAGTATGTGAAAATATCCATAATGCATCCCGACTCAGTATCGGAGAAAAAACCGTGTACTAACCCCTTTGAGTTTTCACCGAAAACTCCATTTCAGCCAAATCTACTCGGTTTCTCGTCCGAATTCCGCGAAATATGGCTCGGTTCAAATTCAAATATCAATATGGATTAAAGTATGTGAAAATATCCATAATGCATCCCGACTCAGTATCGGAGAAAAAACCGTGTACTAACCCCTTTGAGTTTTCACCGAAAACCGTATTTCAGCCAAATCTACTCGGTTTCTCGTCTGAATTCTGCGAAATATGGATCGGTTCAAATTAAAATATCAATAAGGATTAAAGTATGTGAAAATATCCATAATTCATCCCGACTCAGTATCGGAGAAAAAACCGTGTACTAACCCCTTTGAGTTTTCACCGAAAACTCCATTTCAGCCAAATCTACTCGGTTTCTCGTCCGAATTCCGCGAAATATGGCTCGGTTCAAATTAAAATATCAATATGGATTAAAGTTATGTGAAAATATCCATAATGCATCCCGACTCAGTATCGGAGCAAAAAACCGTGTACTAACCCCTTGAGTTTTCACCGAAAACTCTATTTCAGCCAAATCTACTCGGTTTCTCGTCTGAATTCCGCGAAATATGGCTCAGTTCAAATTAAAATATCAATATGGATTAAAGTATGTGAAAATATCCATAATTCATCCCGACTCAGTATCGGAGAAAAAACCGTGTACTAACCCCTTTGAGTTTTCACCGAAAACTCTATTTCAGCCAAATCTACTCGGTTTCTCGTCCGAATTCCGCGAAATATGGCTCGGTTCAAATTAAAATATCAATATGGATTAAAGTATGTGAAAATATCCATAATGCATCCCGACTCAGTATCGGAGAAAAAACCGTGTACTAACCCCTTTGAGTTTTCACCGAAAACTCCATTTCAGCCAAATCTACTCGGTTTCTCGTCTGAATTCCGCGAAATATGGCTCAGTTCAAATTAAAATATCAATATGGATTAAAGTATGTGAAAATATCCATAATGCATCCCGACTCAGTATCGGAGAAAAAACCGTGTACTAACCCCTTTGAGTTTTCACCGAAAACTCCATTTCAGCCAAATCTACTCGGTTTCTCGTCCGAATTCCGCGAAATATGGCTCGGTTCAAATTAAAATATCAATATGGATTAAAGTATGTGAAAATATCCATAATGCATCCCGACTCAGTATCGGAGAAAAAACCGTGTACTAACCCCTTTGAGTTTTCACCGAAAACTCCATTTCAGCCAAATCTACTCGGTTTCTCGTCCGAATTCCGCGAAATATGGCTCGGTTCAAATTAAAATATCAATATGGATTAAAGTATGTGAAAATATCCATAATGCATCCCGACTCAGTATCGGAGAAAAAACCGTGTACTAACCCCTTTGAGTTTTCACCGAAAACTCCATTTCAGCCAAATCTACTCGGTTTCTCGTCCGAATTCCGCGAAATATGGCTCGGTTCAAATTAAAATATCAATATGGATTAAAGTATGTGAAAATATCCATAATGCATCCCGACTCAGTATCGGAGAAAAAACCGTGTACTAACCCCTTTGAGTTTTCACCGAAAACTCCATTTCAGCCAAATCTACTCGGTTTCTCGTCCGAATTCCGCGAAATATGGCTCGGTTCAAATTCAAATATCAATATGGATTAAAGTATGTGAAAATATCCATAATGCATCCCGACTCGTATCGGAGAAAAAACCGTGTACTAACCCCTTTGAGTTTTCACCGAAAACCGTATTTCAGCCAAATCTACTCAGCTTCTCGTCTGAATTCCATGAAATATGGCTCAGTTCAAATTAAAATATCAATATGGATTAAAGTATATGAAAATATCCATAATGCATCCCGGCTCAGTATCGGAGAAAAAACCGTGTACTAACCCCTTTGAGTTTTCACCGAAAACTCCATTTCAGCCAAATCTACTCGGCTTTCTCGTCCGAATTCCGCGAAATATGGCTCGGTTCAAATTAAAATATCAATATGGATTAAAGTATATGAAAATATCCATAATGCATCCCGACTCAGTATCGGAGAAAAAACCGTGTACTAACCCCTTTGAGTTTTCACTGAAAACTCCATTTCAGCCAAATCTACTCGGTTTCTCGTCCGAATTCTGCGAAATATGGCTAGGTTCGAATTAAAATATCAATATGGATTAAAGTATGTGAAAATATCCATAATGCATCCCGACTCATATCGGAGAAAAAACCGTGTACTAACCCCTTTGAGTTTTCACCGAAAACTCCATTTCAGCCAAATCTACTCAATTTCTCGCCCGAATTTCGCGAAATTTAGATCGATTCAAATTCAAATATCAATATGGAATAAAGTATGTGAAAATATCAATAATGTATCCCGACTCCGTATCGGAGAAAAAACCGTGTACTAACCCCGTTTTGTGGATATTTTTCATAATTTGCCCCTATGGATTTATGAAATTGCATCCGCGGCCATTCGGGGTCGTCTGGAAGTGAATCGGAGCTGAAACGAATGAAACTCGGTTTCCGAATAATCCTCGTTGGGGGTAGTATACGAGGTATGGAGCAAAAATTGAGACGACCCGGTTTTTGAAAATCTTTTCATAATTTGTCCCAATGGATTTATCAAATTGCATTCGCGTCCATTCGGGGTCGTCAAGAAGTGAATCGGAGCTGAAACGAATGGAACTCGGTTTCTGAATAATCCTCGTAGGGGGTAGTACACGATTTATGGAGCAAAAATTGAGGCGGCCGATTTTTTGGATTTCTTTTATAATTTTCCCTAGGATTTATGAAATTGCATTCGCGTCCATTCGAGGTCGTTCGGAAGTGAATCAAGCTGAAACGAATGGAATTCGGTTTTCCTAATAATCCTCATATGGGGTAGTACACGAGGTATGGAGCATAAATTGAGGCGGCCCATTTTTTGGATTTCTTTTCATAACTTGTCGCTATGGATTTATGAAATTGCATTCGCGTTAACCCCTTGGAGTTTTCACCGAAACTCCATTTCAGCCAACTCTACTCGATTTCTCGTCCGAATTCCGCGAAATATGGCTCAGTTCAAATTAAAATATCAATATGGATTAAAGTATGTGAAAATATCCATAATGCATCCCGACTCAGTATCGGAGAAAAAACCGTGTACTAACCCCTTTGAGTTTTCACCGAAAACTCTATTTCAGCCAAATCTACTCGGTTTCTCGTCTGAATTCTGCGAAATATGGATCGGTTCAAATTAAAATCTCAATAAGGATTAAAGTATGTGAAAATATCCATAATTCATCCCGACTCAGTATCGGAGAAAAAACCGTGTACTAACCCCTTTGAGTTTTCACCGAAAACTCCATTTCAGCCAAATCTACTCGGTTTCTCGTCCGAATTCCGCGAAATATGGCTCGGTTCAAATTAAAATATCAATATGGATTAAAGTTTGTGAAAATATCCATAATGCATCCCGACTCAGTATCGGACAAAAAACCGTGTACTACCTTTGAGTTTTCACCGAAAACTCTATTTCAGCCAAATCTACTCGGTTTCTCGTCTGAATTCCACGAAATATGGCTCAGTTCAAATTAAAATATCAATATGGATTAAAGTATGTGAAAATATCCATAATTCATCCCGACTCAGTATCGGAGAAAAAACCGTGTACTAACCCCTTTGAGTTTTCACCGAAAACTCCATTTCAGCCAAATCTACTCGGTTTCTCGTCCGAATTCCGCGAAATATGGCTCGGTTCAAATTCAAATATCAATATGGATTAAATTATGTGAAAATATCCATAATGCATCCCGACTCGTATCGGAGAAAAAACCGTGTACTAACCCCTTTGAGTTTTCACCGAAAACTCATTTCAGCCAAATCTACTCGGCTTCTCGTCTGAATTCCGCGAAATATGGCTCAGTTCAAATTAAAACTATCAATATGGATTAAAGTATGTTAAAATATCCATAATGCATCCCGACTCAATATCGGAGAAAAAACCGTGTACTAACCCCTTTGAGTTTTCACCGAAAACTCCATTTCAGCCAAATGTACTCGGCTTCTCGTCCGAATTCCGCGAAATATGGCTCGGTTCAAATTAAAATATCAATATGGATTAAAGTATATGAAAATATCCATAATGCATCCCGACTCAGTATCGGAGAAAAAACCGTGTACTAACCCCTTTGAGTTTTCATTGAAAACTCCATTTCAGCCAAATCTACTCAGTTTCTCGTCCGAATTCCGCGAAATATGGCTAGGTTCAAATTAAAATATCAATATGGATTAAAGTATGTGAAAATATCCATATTCATCCCGACTCAGTATCGGAGAAAAAACCGTGTACTAACCCCTTTGAGTTTTCACCGCAAACTCGATTTCAGCCAAATCTACTCGGTTTCTCGTCCGAATTTTGCGAAATATGGCTCGGTTCAAATTAAAATATCAATATGGATTAAAGTATGTGAAAATATCCATAATGCATCCCGACTCAGTATCGGAGAAAAAATCGTGTACTAACCCCTTTGAGTTTTCACCGAAAACTCCATTTCAGCCAAATCTACTCAATTTTTCATCCGAATTCCTTGAAATTTGGATCGATTCAAATTAAAATATCAATATGGATTAGAGTATTAGAAAATATCCATAATGGATCCCGACTCAGTGTCGGAGAAAACACCGTGTACTAACCCTTTGAGTTTTCACCGAAAACTCCATTTCAGCCAAATCTACTTGGTTTCTCATCTGAATTCCGCGTAATATGGCTCTGTTCAAATTAAAATATCAATATGGATTAAAGTATGTGAAAATATACATAATGCATCCCGACTCAGTATCGGAGAAAAAACCGTGTACTAACCCCTTTGAGTTTTCACCGAAAACTCCATTTCAGCCAATTCTACTCGGTTTCTCGTCCGAATTCCTCGAAATATGGCTAGGTTCAAATTAAAATATCAATATGGATTAAAGTATCTGAAAATATCCATATTGATCCCGACTCAGTATTGGAGAAAAAACCGTGTACTAACCCCTTTGAGTTTTCACCGCAAACTCGATTTTAGCCAAATCTACTCGGTTTCTCGTCCAAATTCCGGGAAATATGGCTAGGTTCAAATTAAAATATCAATATGGATTAAAGTATGTGAAAATATCCATATTCATCCCGACTCAGTATCGGAGAAAAAACCGTGTACTAACCCCTTTGAGTTTTCACCGCAAACTCGATTTCAGCCAAATCTACTCGGTTTCTCGTCCGAATTTTGCGAAATATGGCTCGGTTCAAATTAAAATATCAATATGGATTAAAGTATATGAAAATATCCATAATGCATCCTGAATCAGTATCGGAGAAAAAATCGTGTACTAACCCCTTTGAGTTTTCACCGAAAACTCGATTTCAACCAAATCTACTCAATTTTTCATCCGAATTCCTTGAAATTTGGATCGATTCAAATTAAAATATCAATATGGATTAGAGTATTATAAAATATCCATAATGCATCCCGACTCAGTGTCGGAGAAAACACCGTGTACTAACCCTTTGAGTTTTCACCGAAAACTCAATTTCAGCCAAATCTACTGGGTTTCTCATCTGAATTCCGCGTAATATGGCTTTGTTCAAATTAAAATATCAATATGGATTAAAGTATGTGAAAATATACATAATGCATCCCGACTCAGTATCGGAGAAAAAACCGTGTACTAACCCCTTTGAGTTTTCACCGAAAACTCCATTTCAGCCAATTCTACTCGGTTTCTCGTCCGAATTCCTGCGAAATATGGCTCGGTTCAAATTAAAATATCAATATGGATTAAAGTATGTGAAAATATCCATAATGCATCCCGACTCAGTATCGGAGAAAAAACCGTGTACTAACCCCTTTGAGTTTTCACCGAAAACTCTATTTCAGCCAAATCTACTCGGTTTCTCGTCTGAATTCCGCAAATATGGCTCAGTTCAAATTAAAATATCAATATGGATTAAAGTATATGAAAATATCCATAATGCATCCCGACTCAGTATCGGAGAAAAAACCGTGTACTAACCCCTTTGAGTTTTCACCGAAAACTCCATTTCAGCCAAATCTACTCGGTTTCTCGTCCGAATTCCGCGAAATATGGCTCGGTTCAAATTAAAATATCAATATGGATTAAAGTATGTGAAAATATCCATAATGCATCCCGACTCAGTATCGGAGAAAAAACCGTGTACTAACCCCTTTGAGTTTTCACCGAAAACTCCATTTCAGCCAAATCTACTCGGTTTCTCGTCCGAATTCCGCGAAATATGGCTCGAGTTCAAATTAAAATATCAATATGGATTAAAGTATGTGAAAATATCCATAATGCATCCCGACTCAGTATCGGAGAAAAAACCGTGTACTAACCCCTTTGAGTTTTCACCGAAAACTCCATTTCAGCCAAATCTACTCGGTTTCTCGTCCGAATTCCGCGAAATATGGCTCGGTTCAAATTAAAATATCAATATGGATTAAAGTATAGTGAAAATATCCATAATGCATCCCGACTCAGTATCGGAGAAAAAACCGTGTACTAACCCCTTTGAGTTTTCACCGAAAACTCCATTTCAGCCAAATCTACTCGGTTTCTCGTCCGAATTCCGCGAAATATGGCTCGGTTCAAATTAAAATATTAATATGGATTAAAGTATGTGAAAATATCCATAATACATCCCGACTCGTATCGGAGAAAAAACCGTGTACTAACCCCTTTGAGTTTTCACCGAAAACTCCATTTCAGCCAAATCTACTCAATTTCTCGCCCGAATTTCGCGAAATTTAGATCGGTTCAAATTCAAATATCAATATGGAATAAAGTATGTGAAAATATCAATAATGCATCCCAACTCCGTATCGGAGAAAAAACCGTGTACTAACCCCGTTTTGTGGATATTTTTCATAATTTGCCCCTATGGATTTATGAAATTGCATCCGCGTCCATTCGGGGTCGTCTGGAAGTGAATCGGAGCTGAAACGAATGAAACTCGGTTTCCGAATAATCCTCGTAGGGGGTAGTACACGAGGTATGGAGCAAAAATTGAGACGACCCGGTTTTTAAAAATCTTTTCATAATTTGTCCCAATGGATTTATCAAATTGCATTCGCGTCCATTCGGGGTCGTCAGGAAGTGAATCAGAGCTGAAACGAATGGAACTCGGTTTCTGAATAATCCTCGTAGGGGGTAGTACACGATTTATGGAGCAAAAATTGAGGCGGCCGATTTTTTGGATTTCTTTTTATAATTTGTCCCTATGGATTTATGAAATTGCATTCGCGTCCATTCGAGGTCGTTCGGAAGTGAATCAGAGCTGAAACGAATGGAACTCGGTTTCCTAATAATCCTCGTATGGGGTAGTACACGAGGTATGGAGCATAAATTGAGGCGGCCCATTTTTTGGATTTCTTTTCATAACTTGTCGCTATGGATTTATGAAATTGCATTCGCGTTAACCCCTTGGTGTTTTCACCGAAAACTCCATTTCAGCCAACTCTACTTGGTTTCTCGTCCGAATTTCGCGAAATATGGCTCAGTTCAAATTAAAATATCAATATGGATTAAAGTATGTGAAAATATCCATAATGCATCCCGACTCATATCGGAGAAGAAACCATGTACTAACCCCTTTGAGTTTTCACCGAAAACTCTATTTCAGCCAAATCTACTCGGTTTCTCGTCTGAATTCTGCGAAATATGGATCGGTTCAAATTAAAATCTCAATAAGGATTAAAGTATGTGAAAATATCCATAATTCATCCCGACTCAGTATCGGAGAAAAAACCGTGTACTAACCCCTTTGAGTTTTCACCGAAAACTCCATTTCAGCCAAATCTACTCGGTTTCTCGTCCGAATTCCGCGAAATATGGCTCGGTTCAAATTAAAATATCAATATGGATTAAAGTTTGTGAAAATATCCATAATGCATCCCGACTCAGTATCGGACAAAAAACCGTGTACTAACCCCTTTGAGTTTTCATCGAAAACTCTATTTCAGCCAAATCTACTCGGTTTCTCGTCTGAATTCCGCAAAATATGGCTCAGTTCAAATTAAAATATCAATATGGATTAAAGTATATGAAAATATCCATAATGCATCCCGACTCAGTATCGGAGAAAAAACCGTGTACTAACCCCTTTGAGTTTTCACCGAAAACTCCATTTCAGCCAAATCTACTCGGTTTCTCGTCCGAATTCCGCGAAATATGGCTCGGTTAAAATTCAAATATCAATATGGATTAAAGTATGTGAAAATATCCATAATGCATCCCGACTCGTATTGGAGAAAAAACCATGTACTAACCCCTTTGAGTTTTCACCGAAAACCGTATTTCAGCCAAATCTACTCAGCTTCTCGTATGAATTCCGCAAAATATGGCTCAGTTCAAATTATAATATCAATATGGATTAAATTATGTTAAAATATCCATAATGCATCCCGACTGAATATCGGAGAAAAAACCGTGTACTAACCCCTTTGAGTTTTCACCGAAAACTCCTTTTCAGCCAAATGTACTCGGCTTCTCGTCCGAATTCTGCGAAATATTGCTCGGTTCAAATTAAAATATCAATATGGATTAAAGTATATTAAAATATCCATAATGCATCCCGGCTCAGTATCGGAGAAAAAACCGTGTACTAACCCCTTTGAGTTTTCACTGAAAACTCCATTTCAGCCAAATCTACTCGGTTTCTCGTCCGAATTCTGCGAAATATGGCTAGGTTCGAATTAAAATATCAATATGGATTAAAGTATGTGAAAATATCCATAATACATCCCGACTCGTATCGGAGAAAAAACCGTGTACTAACCCCTTTGAGTTTTCACCGAAAACTCCATTTCAGCCAAATCTACTCAATTTCTCGCCCGAATTTCGCGAAATTTAGATCGGTTCAAATTCAAATATCAATATGGAATAAAGTATGTGAAAATATCAATAATGCATCCCAACTCCGTATCGGAGAAAAAACCGTGTACTAACCCCGTTTTGTGGATATTTTTCATAATTTGCCCCTATGGATTTATGAAATTGCATCCGCGTCCATTCGGGGTCGTCTGGAAGTGAATCGGAGCTGAAACGAATGAAACTCGGTTTCCGAATAATCCTCGTAGGGGGTAGTACACGAGGTATGGAGCAAAAATTGAGACGACCCGGTTTTTAAAAATCTTTTCATAATTTGTCCCAATGGATTTATCAAATTGCATTCGCGTCCATTCGGGGTCGTCAGGAAGTGAATCAGAGCTGAAACGAATGGAACTCGGTTTCTGAATAATCCTCGTAGGGGGTAGTACACGATTTATGGAGCAAAAATTGAGGCGGCCGATTTTTTGGATTTCTTTTTATAATTTGTCCCTATGGATTTATGAAATTGCATTCGCGTCCATTCGAGGTCGTTCGGAAGTGAATCAGAGCTGAAACGAATGGAACTCGGTTTCCTAATAATCCTCGTATGGGGTAGTACACGAGGTATGGAGCATAAATTGAGGCGGCCCATTTTTTGGATTTCTTTTCATAACTTGTCGCTATGGATTTATGAAATTGCATTCGCGTTAACCCCTTGGTGTTTTCACCGAAAACTCCATTTCAGCCAACTCTACTTGGTTTCTCGTCCGAATTTCGCGAAATATGGCTCAGTTCAAATTAAAATATCAATATGGATTAAAGTATGTGAAAATATCCATAATGCATCCCGACTCATATCGGAGAAGAAACCATGTACTAACCCCTTTGAGTTTTCACCGAAAACTCTATTTCAGCCAAATCTACTCGGTTTCTCGTCTGAATTCTGCGAAATATGGATCGGTTCAAATTAAAATCTCAATAAGGATTAAAGTATGTGAAAATATCCATAATTCATCCCGACTCAGTATCGGAGAAAAAACCGTGTACTAACCCCTTTGAGTTTTCACCGAAAACTCCATTTCAGCCAAATCTACTCGGTTTCTCGTCCGAATTCCGCGAAATATGGCTCGGTTCAAATTAAAATATCAATATGGATTAAAGTTTGTGAAAATATCCATAATGCATCCCGACTCAGTATCGGACAAAAAACCGTGTACTAACCCCTTTGAGTTTTCACCGAAAACTCTATTTCAGCCAAATCTACTCGGTTTCTCGTCTGAATTCCGCAAAATATGGCTCAGTTCAAATTAAAATATCAATATGGATTAAAGTATATGAAAATATCCATAATGCATCCCGACTCAGTATCGGAGAAAAAACCGTGTACTAACCCCTTTGAGTTTTCACCGAAAACTCCATTTCAGCCAAATCTACTCGGTTTCTCGTCCGAATTCCGCGAAATATGGCTCGGTTAAAATTCAAATATCAATATGGATTAAAGTATGTGAAAATATCCATAATGCATCCCGACTCGTATTGGAGAAAAAACCGTGTACTAACCCCTTTGAGTTTTCACCGTAAACCGTATTTCAGCCAAATCTACTCAGCTTCTCGTCTGAATTCCGCAAAATATGGCTCAGTTCAAATTATAATATCAATATGGATTAAATTATGTTAAAATATCCATAATGCATCCCGACTGAATATCGGAGAAAAAACCGTGTACTAACCCCTTTGAGTTTTCACCGAAAACTCCTTTTCAGCCAAATGTACTCGGCTTCTCGTCCGAATTCTGCGAAATATTGCTCGGTTTAAATTAAAATATCAATATGGATTAAAGTATATTAAAATATCCATAATGCATCCCGGCTCAGTATCGGAGAAAAAACCGTGTACTAACCCCTTTGAGTTTTCACCGAAAACTCCATTTCAGCCAAATCTACTCGGTTTCTCGTCCGAATTCTGCGAAATATGGCTAGGTTCGAATTAAAATATCAATATGGATTAAAGTATGTGAAAATATCCATAATACATCCCGACTCGTATCGGAGAAAAAACCGTGTACTAACCCCTTTGAGTTTTCACCGAAAACTCCATTTCAGCCAAATCTACTCAATTTCTCGCCCGAATTTCGCGAAATTTAGATCGGTTCAAATTCAAAAATCAATATGGAATAAAGTATGTGAAAATATCAATAATGCATCCCAACTCCGTATCGGAGAAAAAACCGTGTACTAACCCCGTTTTGTGGATATTTTTCATAATTTGCCCCTATGGATTTATGAAATTGCATCCGCGTCCATTCGGGGTCGTCTGGAAGTGAATCGGAGCTGAAACGAATGAAACTCGGTTTCCGAATAATCCTCGTAGGGGGTAGTACACGAGGTATGGAGCAAAAATTGAGATGACCCGGTTTTTGAAAATCTTTTCATAATTTGTCCCAATGGATTTATCAAATTGCATTCGCGTCCATTCGGGGTCGTCAGGAAGTGAATCGGAGCTGAAACGAATGGAACTCGGTTTCTGAATAATCCTCGTAGGGGGTAGTACACGATTTATGGAGCAAAAATTGAGGCGGCCGATTTTTTGGATTTCTTTTTATAATTTGTCCCTATGGATTTATGAAATTGCATTCGCGTCCATTCCAGGTCGTTCGGAAGTGAATCAGAGCTGAAACGAATGGAACTCGGTTTCCTAATAATCCTCGTATGGGGTAGTACACGAGGTATGGAGCATAAATTGAGGCGGCCCATTTTTTGTATTTCTTTTCATAACTTGTCGCTATGGATTTATGAAATTGCATTCGCGTTAACCCCTTGGTGTTTTCACCGAAAACTCCATTTCAGCCAACTCTACTTGGTTTCTCGTCCGAATTTCGCGAAATATGGCTCAGTTCAAATTAAAATATCAATATGGATTAAAGTATGTGAAAATATCCATAATGCATCCCGACTCATATCGGAGAAGAAACCGTGTACTAACCCCTTTGAGTTTTCACCGAAAACTCTATTTCAGCCAAATCTACTCGGTTTCTCGTCTGAATTCTGCGAAATATGGATCGGTTCAAATTAAAATCTCAATAAGGATTAAAGTATGTGAAAATATCCATAATTCATCCCGACTCAGTATCGGAGAAAAAACCGTGTACTAACCCCTTTGAGTTTTCACCGAAAACTCCATTTCAGCCAAATCTACTCGGTTTCTCGTCCGAATTCCGCGAAATATGGCTCGGTTCAAATTAAAATATCAATATGGATTAAAGTTTGTGAAAATATCCATAATGCATCCCGACTCAGTATCGGACAAAAAACCGTGTACTAACCCCTTTGAGTTTTCATCGAAAACTCTATTTCAGCCAAATCTACTCGGTTTCTCGTCTGAATTCCGCAAAATATGGCTCAATTCAAATTAAAATATCAATATGGATTAAAGTATATGAAAATATCCATAATGTATCCCGACTCAGTATCGGAGAAAAAACCGTGTACTAACCCCTTTGAGTTTTCACCGAAAACTCCATTTCAGCCAAATCTACTCGGTTTCTCGTCCGAATTCCGCGAAATATGGCTCGGTTAAAATTCAAATATCAATATGGATTAAAGTATGTGAAAATATCCATAATGCATCCCGACTCGTATTGGAGAAAAAACCGTGTACTAACCCCTTTGAGTTTTCACCGAAAACCGTATTTCAGCCAAATCTACTCAGCTTCTCGTCTGAATTCCGCGAAATATGGCTCAGTTCAAATTATAACATCAATATGGATTAAAGTATGTTAAAATATCCATAATGCATCCCGACTGAATATCGGAGAAAAAACCGTGTACTAACCCCTTTGAGTTTTCACCGAAAACTCCTTTTCAGCCAAATGTACTCGGCTTCTCATCCGAATTCCGCGAAATATTGCTCGGTTCAAATTAAAATATCAATATGGATTAAAGTATATGAAAATATCCATAATGCATCCCGGCTCAGTATCGGAGAAAAAACCGTGTACTAACCCCTTTGAGTTTTCACTGAAAACTCCATTTCAGCCAAATCTACTCGGTTTCTCGTCCGAATTCTGCGAAATATGGCTATGTTCGAATTAAAATATCAATATGGATTAAAGTATGTGAAAATATCCATAATGCATCCCGACTCGTATCGGAGAAAAAACCATGTACTAACCCTTTGAGTTTTCACCGAAAACTCCATTTCAGCCAAATCTACTCAATTTCTCGCCCGAATTTCGCGAAATTTAGATCGGTTCAAATTCAAAAATCAATATGGAATAAAGTATGTGAAAATATCAATAATGCATCCCAACTCCGTATCGGAGAAAAAACCGTGTACTAACCCCGTTTTGTGGATATTTTTCATAATTTGCCCCTATGGATTTATTAAATTGCATCCGCGTCCATTCGGGGTCGTCTGGAAGTGAATCGGAGCTGAAACGAATGAAACTCGGTTTCCGAATAATCCTCGTAGGGGGTAGTACACGAGGTATGGAGCAAAAATTGAGACGACCCGGTTTTTGAAAATCTTTTCATAATTTGTCCCAATGGATTTATCAAATTGCATTCGCGTCCATTCGGGGTCGTCAGGAAGTGAATCGGAGCTGAAACGAATGGAACTCGGTTTCTGAATAATCCTCGTAGGGGGTAGTACACAATTTATGGAGCAAAAATTGAGGCGGCCGATTTTTTGGATTTCTTTTTATAATTTGTCCCTATGGATTTATGAAATTGCATTCGCGTCCATTCCAGGTCGTTCAGAAGTGAATCAGAGCTGAAACGAATGGAACTCGGTTTCCTAATAATCCTCGTATGGGGTAGTACACGAGGTATGGAGCATAAATTGAGGCGGCTCATTTTTTGGATTTCTTTTCATAACTTGTCGCTATGGATTTATGAAATTGCATTCGCGTTAACCCCTTGGTGTTTTCACCGAAAACTCCATTTCAGCCAACTCTACTTGGTTTCTCGTCCGAATTTCGCGAAATATGGCTCAGTTCAAATTAAAATATCAATATGGATTAAAGTATGTGAAAATATCCATAATGCATCCCGACTCATATCGGAGAAGAAACCGTGTACTAACCCCTTTGAGTTTTCACCGAAAACTCTATTTCAGCCAAATCTACTCGGTTTCTCGTCTGAATTCTGCGAAATATGGATCGTTTCAAATTAAAATCTCAATAAGGATTAAAGTATGTGAAAATATCCATAATTCATCCCGACTCAGTATCGGAGAAAAAACCGTGTACTAACCCCTTTGAGTTTTCACCGAAAACTCCATTTCAGCCAAATCTACTCGGTTTCTCGTCCGAATTCCGCGAAATATGGTTCGGTTCAAATTAAAATATCAATATGGATTAAAGTTTGTGAAAATATCCATAATGCATCCCGACTCAGTATCGGACAAAAAACCGTGTACTAACCCCTTTGAGTTTTCATCGAAAACTCTATTTCAGCCAAATCTACTCGGTTTCTCGTCTGAATTCCGCAAAATATGGCTCAATTCAAATTAAAATATCAATATGGATTAAAGTATATGAAAATATCCATAATGCATCCCGACTCAGTATCGGAGAAAAAACCGTGTACTAACCCCTTTGAGTTTTCACCGAAAACTCCATTTCAGCCAAATCTACTCGGTTTCTCGTCCGAATTCCGCGAAATATGGCTCGGTTAAAATTCAAATATCAATATGGATTAAAGTATGTGAAAATATCCATAATGCATCCCGACTCGTATTGGAGAAAAAACCGTGTACTAACCCCTTTGAGTTTTCACCGAAAACCGTATTTCAGCCAAATCTACTCAACTTCTCGTCTGAATTCCGCGAAATATGGCTCAGTTCAAATTATAACATCAATATGGATTAAAGTATGTTAAAATATCCATAATGCATCCCGACTGAATATCGGAGAAAAAACCGTGTACTAACCCCTTTGAGTTTTCACCGAAAACTCCTTTTCAGCCAAATGTACTCGGCTTCTCATCCGAATTCCGCGAAATATTGCTCGGTTCAAATTAAAATATCAATATGGATTAAAGTATATGAAAATATCCATAATGCATCCCGGCTCAGTATCGGAGAAAAAACCGTGTACTAACCCCTTTGAGTTTTCACTGAAAACTCCATTTCAGCCAAATCTACTCGGTTTCTCGTCCGAATTCTGCGAAATATGGCTATGTTCGAATTAAAATATCAATATGGATTAAAGTATGTGAAAATATCCATAATGCATCCCGACTCGTATCGGAGAAAAAAACCGTGTACTAACCCCTTTGAGTTTTCACCGAAAACTCCATTTCAGCCAAATCTACTCAATTTCTCGCCCGAATTTCGCGAAATTTAGATCGGTTCAAATTCAAATATCAATATGGAATAAAGTATGTGAAAATATCAATAATGCATCCCGACTCCGTATCGGAGAAAAAACCGTGTACTAACCCCGTTTTGTGGATATTTTTCATAATTTGCCCCTATGGATTTATGAAATTGCATCCGCGTCCATTCGGGGTCGTCTGGAAGTGAATCGAAGCTGAAACGAATGAAACTCGGTTTCCGAATAATCCTCATAGGGGGTAGTACACGAGGTATGGAGCAAAAATTGAGACGACCCGGTTTTTGAAAATCTTTTCATAATTTGTCCCAATGGATTTTTCAAATTGCATTCGCGTCCATTCGGGGTCGTCAGGAAGTGAATCGGAGCTGAAACGAATGGAACTCGGTTTCTGAATAATCCTCGTAGGGGGTAGTACACGATTTATGGAGCAAAAATTGAGGCGGCCGATTTTTTGGATTTCTTTTTATAATTTGTCCCTATGGATTTATGAAATTGCATTCGCGTCCATTCCAGGTCGTTCAGAAGTGAATCAGAGCTGAAACGAATGGAACTCGGTTTCCTAATAATCCTCGTATGGGGTAGTACACGAGGTATGGAGCATAAATTGAGGCGGCCCATTTTTTGGATTTCTTTTCATAACTTGTCGCTATGGATTTATGAAATTGCATTCGCGTTAACCCCTTGGTGTTTTCACCGAAAACTCCATTTCAGCCAACTCTACTTGGTTTCTCGTCCGAATTTCGCGAAATATGGCTCAGTTCAAATTAAAATATCAATATGGATTAAAGTATGTGAAAATATCCATAATGCATCCCGACTCATATCGGAGAAGAAACCGTGTACTAACCCCTTTGAGTTTTCACCGAAAACTCTATTTCAGCCAAATCTACTCGGTTTCTCGTCTGAATTCTGCGAAATATGAATCGGTTCAAATTAAAATCTCAATAAGGATTAAAGTATGTGAAAATATCCATAATTCATCCCGACTCAGTATCGAAGAAAAAACCGTGTACTAACCCCTTTGAGTTTTCACCGAAAACTCCATTTCAGCCAAATCTACTCGGTTTCTCGTCCGAATTCCGCGAAATATGGCTCGGTTCAAATTAAAATATCAATATGGATTAAAGTTTGTGAAAATATCCATAATGCATCCCGACTCAGTATCGGACAAAAAACCGTGTACTAACCCCTTTGAGTTTTCATCGAAAACTCTATTTCAGCCAAATCTACTCGGTTTCTCGTCTGAATTCCGCAAAATATGGCTCAATTCAAATTAAAATATCAATATGGATTAAAGTATATGAAAATATCCATAATGCATCCCGACTCAGTATCGGAGAAAAAACCGTGTACTAACCCCTTTGAGTTTTCACCGAAAACTCCATTTCAGCCAAATCTACTCGGTTTCTCGTCCGAATTCCGCGAAATATGGCTCGGTTAAAATTCAAATATCAATATGGATTAAAGTATGTGAAAATATCCATAATGCATCCCGACTCGTATTGGAGAAAAAACCGTGTACTAACCCCTTTGAGTTTTCACCGAAAACCGTATTTCAGCCAAATCTACTCAGCTTCTCGTCTGAATTCCGCGAAATATGGCTCAGTTCAAATTATAACATCAATATGGATTAAAGTATGTTAAAATATCCATAATGCATCCCGACTGAATATCGGAGAAAAAACCGTGTACTAACCCCTTTGAGTTTTCACCGAAAACTCCTTTTCAGCCAAATGTACTCGGCTTCTCATCCGAATTCCGCGAAATATTGCTCGGTTCAAATTAAAATATCAATATGGATTAAAGTATATGAAAATATCCATAATGCATCCCGGCTCAGTATCGGAGAAAAAACCGTGTACTAACCCCTTTGAGTTTTCACTGAAAACTCCATTTCAGCCAAATCTACTCGGTTTCTTGTCCGAATTCTGCGAAATATGGCTATGTTCGAATTAAAATATCAATATGGATTAAAGTATGTGAAAATATCCATAATGCATCCCGACTCGTATCGGAGAAAAAACCGTGTACTAACCCCTTTGAGTTTTCACCGAAAACTCCATTTCAGCCAAATCTACTCAATTTCTCGCCCGAATTTCGCGAAATTTAGATCGGTTCAAATTCAAATATCAATATGGAATAAAGTATGTGAAAATATCAATAATGCATCCCGACTCCGTATCGGAGAAAAAACCGTGTACTAACCCCGTTTTGTGGATATTTTTCATAATTTGCCCCTATGGATTTATGAAATTGCATCCGCGTCCATTCGGGGTCGTCTGGAAGTGAATCGGAGCTGAAACGAATGAAACTCGGTTTCCGAATAATCCTCATAGGGGGTAGTACACGAGGTATGGAGCAAAAATTGAGACGACCCGGTTTTTGAAAATCTTTTCATAATTTGTCCCAATGGATTTTTCAAATTGCATTCGCGTCCATTCGGGGTCGTCAGGAAGTGAATCGGAGCTGAAACGAATGGAACTCGGTTTCTGAATAATCCTCGTAGGGGGTAGTACACGATTTATGGAGCAAAAATTGAGGCGGGCCGATTTTTTGGATTTCTTTTTATAATTTGTCCCTATGGATTTATGAAATTGCATTCGTGTCCATTCGAGGTCGTTCGGATGTGAATCAGAGCTGAAACGAATGGAACTAGGTTTCCTAATAATCCTCGTATGGGGTAGTACACGAGGTATGGAGCATAAATTGAGGCGACCCATTTTTTGGATTTCTTTTCATAACTTGTCGCTATGGATTTATGAAATTGCATTCGCGTTAACCCCTTGGAATTTTCACCGAAAACTCCATTTCACCCAACTCTACTCGGTTTCTCGTCCGAATTCCGCGAAATATGGCTCAGTTCAAATTATAATATCAATATGGATTAAAGTATGTTAAAATATCCATAATGCATCCCGACTGAATATCGGAGAAAAAACCGTGTACTAACCCCTTTGAGTTTTCACTGAAAACTCCATTTCAGCCAAATCTACTCGGTTTCTCGTCCGAATTCTGTGAAATATGGCTAGGTTCGAATTAAAATATCAATATGGATTAAAGTATGTGAAAATATCCATAATGCATCCCGACTCGTATCGGAGAAAAAACCGTGTACTAATCCCTTTGAGTTTTCACCGAAAACTCCATTTCAGCCAAATCTACTCAATTTCTCGCCCGAATTTCGCGAAATTTAGATCGGTTCAAATTCAAATATCAATATGGAATAAAGTATGTGAAAATATCAATAATGCATCCCGACTCCGTATCGGAGAAAAAACCGTGTACTAACCCCGTTTTGTGGATATTTTTAATAATTTGCCTCTATGGATTTATGAAATTGCATTCGCATCCATTCGGGGTCGTCTGGAAGTGAATCGGAGCTGAAACGAATGAAACTCGGTTTCCGAATAATCCTCGTAGGGGGTAGTACAGGAGGTATGGAGCAAAAATTGAGACGACCCGGTTTTTGAAAATCTTTTCATAATTTGTCCCAATGGATTTATCAAATTACATTCGCGTCCATTCAGGGTCGTCAGGAAGTGAATCGGAGCTGAAACGAATGGAACTCGGTTTCTGAATAATCCTCGTAGGGGGTAGTACACGATTTATGGAGCAAAAATTGAGGCGGCCGATTTTTTGGATTTCTTTTTATAATTTGTCCCTATGGATTTATGAAATTGCATTCGCGTCCATTCGAGGTCGTTCGGAAGTGAATCAGAGCTGAAACGAATGGAACTCGGTTTCCTAATAATCCTCGTATGGGGTAGTACACGAGGTATGGAGCATAAATTGAGGTGGCCCATTTTTTGGATTTCTTTTCATAACTTGTCGCTATGGATTTATGAAATTGCATTCGCGTTAACCCCTTGGAGTTTTCACCGAAAACTCCATTTCAGCCAACTCTACTCGGTTTCTCGTCCGAATTCCGCGAAATATGGCTCAGTTCAAATTAAAATATCAATATGGATTAAAGTATGTGAAAATCTCCATAATTCATCCCGACTCAGTATCGAAGAAAAAACCGTGTACTAACCCCTTTGAGTTTTCACCGAAAACTCCATTTCAGCCAAATCTACTCGGTTTCTCGTCCGAATTCCGCGAAATATGGCTCGGTTCAAATTCAAATATCAATATGGATTAAATTATGTGAAAATATCCATAATGCATCCCGACTCGTATCGGAGAAAAAACCTTGTACTAACACCTTTGAGTTTTCACCGAAAACTCCATTTCAGCCAAATCTACTCGGCTTCTCGTCTGAATTCCGCGAAATATGGCTCAGTTCAAATTAAAACATCAATATGGATTAAAGTATGTTAAAATATCCATAATGCATCCCGACTCTATATCGGAGAAAAAACCGTGTACTAACCCCTTTGAGTTTTCACCGAAAACTCCATTTCAGCCAAATGTACTCGGCTTCTCGTCCGAATTCCGCGAAATATGGCTCGGTTCAAATTAAAATATCAATATGGATTAAAGTATATGAAAATATCCATAATGCATCCCGACTCAGTATCGGAGAAAAAACCGTGTACTAACCCCTTTGAGTTTTTATTGAAAACTCCATTTCAGCTAAATCTACTCGGTTTCTCGTCCGAATTCCGCGAAATATGGCTAGGTTCAAATTAAAATATCAATATGGATTAAAGTATGTGAAAATATCCATATTCATCCCAACTCAGTATCGGAGAAAAAACCGTGTACTAACCCCTTTGAGTTTTCACCGCAAACTCGATTTCAGCCAAATCTACTCGGTTTCTCGTCCGAATTTTGCGAAATATGGCTCGGTTCAAATTAAAATATCAATATGGATTAAAGTATGTGAAAATATCCATAATGCATCCCGACTCAGTATCGGAGAAAAAATCGTGTACTAACCCCTTTGAGTTTTCACCGAAAACTCCATTTCAGCCAAATCTACTCAATTTTTCGTCCGAATTCCTTGAAATTTGGATCGATTCAAAATAAAATATCAATATGGATTAGAGTATTAGAAAATATCCATAATGCATCCCGACTCAGTGTCGGAGAAAACACCGTGTACTAACCCTTTGAGTTTTCACCGAAAACTCCATTTCAGCCAAATCTACTCGGTTTCTCATCCGAATTCCGCGAAATATGGCTCGGTTCAAATTCAAATATCAATATGGATTAAATTATGTGAAAATTTCCATAATGCATCCCGACTCGTATCGGAGAAAAAACCCTGTACTAACACCTTTGAGTTTTCACCGAAAACTCCATTTCAGCCAAATCTACTCGGCTTCTCGTCTGAATTCCGCGAAATATGGCTAGGTTCAAATTAAAACATCAATATGGATTAAAGTATGTGAAAATATCCATATTCATCCCGACTCAGTATCGGAGAAAAAACCGTGTACTAACCCCTTTGAGTTTTCACCGAAAACTCCATTTCAGCCAAATGTACTCGGCTTCTCGTCCGAATTCCGCGAAATATGGCTCG
Source organism: Apium graveolens (assembly GCF_009905375.1). Taxonomy (NCBI): domain Eukaryota; kingdom Viridiplantae; phylum Streptophyta; class Magnoliopsida; order Apiales; family Apiaceae; genus Apium; species Apium graveolens. The sequence goes on along the minus strand of NW_027418873.1, from coordinate 34,939 downwards.
GTTCAAATTAAAATATCAATATGGATTAAAGTATATGAAAATATCCATAATGCATCCTGACTCAGTATCGGAGAAAAAACCGTGTACTAACCCCTTTGAGTTTTTATTGAAAACTCCATTTCAGCCAAATCTACTCGGTTTCTCGTCCGAATTCCGCGAAATATGGCTAGGTTCAAATTAAAATATCAATATGGATTACAGTATGTGAAAATATCCATATTCATCCCGACTCAGTATCGGAGAAAAAACCGTGTACTAACCTGTAATAACCCCAATTTTTGGAAAATTTTGAAACCCTTATGAATAGTGTTTTTGCTGAATGAGAAAACTTTTCATGCCACGCTATGTAGGGGTTCTGTTATTGATCTTATGGGATATTATTAGTACTCTATGGAGTATATAAGTGTATGTAAAGATCGTCAGAATCCAATTCCGAACACTTTGGTTTTTCCCGGAAATCCACAATATACGGAGAGAATTGAGTATAAGGTAACAGGATAAAAAGGATTTAAATTAAAGGATTATAAAAGAGGATCATAGAAGGAATTTAATATATTGAGAAAGGTTAAGGGAACCTAAGTAATAAGATCCCGGGTATGATCCTTCAAACGATAAAACGAGAACGAAAGTTAAGCGAACCGTATAGCAGATCAGCGGTCATTAGGCAAACGATTAGGAAGTTAATCAAAGGGATTAATGGGAATGATGTCATCCAACCAATAGAAAGAAGACAAGGAAGGAAGGATGACATCATGAGGATGAGGTAAGCATGACATAGGAAGGAAGGAGGTGTGGTTGAATAAGAACCACACAAATTCAAGGGCAAGGTAGTAATTTGCTAAAGCAAGCACAAAAACCAAGCAACCAAGCCAAGAAAAAACCATTTTCATCAAAAATCAAAAGCAACCAAGGCTTGTTCATGAAGCTCTCGGTTGGTTTCTTAAGAAATGGGAAGTCCAAGCTCCTCCACTTGTTATTTTCCAAGGTAATTATCCTAGCTCCTCCTAGTTAAGTTACATACTTCCTATAAGTTTAAGCTTCTAATTCCAAGCCAATCTTTTTCTATAAATCATCAAAGAAGATGGTGAATAGTGTTTTCAAGAACTAAAATTTGTGTTCTTGAAGTTTTGTTTAGATTAAGCTTGGTTAAGGGCTTTAAAGGTGATTCCAAGCCATCCTCTTGATTCTCCACTCTCCAAGGAAGGTATAAACTACAAACCCTAGCTTTAGTTTTGAGTAATTAGGATTGAATGTGTTTGATATAGCATATGTGAGGCATGATGCTTGATTGGTTGAAGTTTGGTTGAGTTTGTAGAGATTAGTTGGTTTTGTTGTATTGTTGGAGTTGTAAATCTTGGTAATTAGTTAAAGAACCTAAGTAAAGCTTTTAGTTCATGTGAGGAATAAGTATAAATGGTTAATATGGATTTGTTGGGGTTGTTATGATGTGATAAGGATGGATGATTGTTGTATGATTGATTTGGGGTTGATTTGTGGTTGGTATCGAGTGGTTTAAATTCGGGAAATCGCGTAAACATAGCCGTCGTAACGGCCGATTTTCTTTGGACTGTTTTTGTGCATAGCATCAGAACCCTTGAACTCACTGCTAGGTTTTGACCATTGTCATGTTTAGATAGTTCATGTTACGAGCTTCGTTTTGATATGTAGTTCGTTCGATTCCGATTTACGGTTTAGGAGAAACGACCGTTTCAAGTAACGGTGTTTCGCGAACGAAACTTTTTCCCTCGCCTTACTTTGAAATGTAGGTTAAAGACCAAAAAGGGTGAATTAATGTATGAAACATTTATGGTAAGTGTGTTAGGCAGTTGGTAAGTCATTCACGAAGGAATCGCTTTAAGACTCGTAAAGGTTAAGTTATTAAAAATGATGGAGCCGAGAGTACCCGAGTGACTTAAGCGAATCGGTGAGCGTAAAACTAGCATTAGAGTCTAAGTTAGCTAAAGCATAGATTTACAAGTGATTTTGGTTTAATTCCAACTTACTTGTTGTTTATAGGTTACCAGACTCGTCCCGAGCCATTCGTAACCCCCAGTCGCTCAGGCAAGTTTTCTACCCGATATACTGTTGTTGTGATGTAAATATATGTATATGCATTATCTTGTGATAGTGCATGATTGTTATTAGCAAATTTTGCGATATATTGAAGCATGCTGATATGGTATATATGCATGTCTGTTTCGTAATCTGGTTATCTATCTGTTGATTTCAATGCTTATAGTTGCATAATACCTATGCTAGAAATAAGCAAGTAGTTGCGTATACCCTTAGTATAGGGGATAAAAGGTGAACATATTTCTAAACCGGGAGTCGATGTTCCCGAGTATATTATATATATATATATATATATATTTATATATATGGATATAGTTTTTAAAACTGTGGATCGAATAAGGTTTATTCGATACCTTTATTTTACTTAATTGAATATTAATTTGAGTATTCATTCGAGGGTTTATGACTCAGTTTATTTTATTATTTGAATATTATCTTGAATATTCATTCGAGGACTTATGACTCTTTTATATTATTTATTGAATATTATTTGAATATTCATTTGAGGATGTATGACTCCTTTATTTTATTTAATGAATATTATATATAATATTCATTCGAGGTATTATGACTCAGCTTATTTTATTTATTGAATATTATTTGAATATTCATTTGAGGATCTATGACTCCGATTATTTGCTGAGGTATATTCTTTATTTTATTAAAGAATAAGGTGTAAATAATCAAACTTATTTTCGATTATTCAAATAAAGATAATACTTTCATATAAGTATATCTTTGGTTATTTAATACTCGTTTCAAGTGTAAATTTTAATACTTCTACTTCAATTATTTTGATAAAGATTATTCTTTATGGGAATATTATTTAATTAATAATATTCAGATATTTTCTAATATTCTGGGGACTGATTTACTTCATTAAATCAGCTTTACTCCAAACACTCTTTAAAGTGTTTTCGAGTCTTCAAAATGATTTTTAAAAAGTCAGAGCGGATCCCAAAACTCATTTTTATATTTAAGATCTTCCTTTTTAAAGGGGATTTAAATACTCGCTCAAAACCTGGGGAATCCGGCTCTGTGGTGTATTTTATATTCGCAACGAGGTTGCAGATTTGGTAAATGAATTGATTACTTGCCCAATGTTCGGGAAGTAAGCCCATCTAATTGAGTCGGCATAAGCGACAGGCCGGGGTACGGTCTAATATTGTGTAAGTGGCTGGGTGGCAGTCCATCAACGCGTGAGGGGCCGGGGTACGGTCGAGCGCGAGGTCTTAATTATGACCAGGGTGATGACCGGTGAGGAATTCATCCATCTACAGTAGAAAAGGTTACTTATTGGTATCTGTGCCTGATCAGCAAGATATCGGGTTTATGCCAAAATTCTTTTCCTTTCCAAAATTCATTGGATGTTTCAAACTCTGTTCATACTTTACATAACAGAGGTTCCAGGAAATGTTTAAGAGATATATATATGTGGATATATATATATCGGGGCTAAATAAAGTATCTCGTAACTTTATTTCATTCAATAATATTTCAAAGATTGAATCTATTCAAATCTTGTCTTGTAGTCTCATCTATGTGATGAACTTTTGAAACTGATTATAACTTGAACGGTGGTAGTTCAAGTAGTATTGGGAAAGATATAAGTATATTGGGGTATTTGGTAACCTCATCTTTTAAACTTATATCTAATTAATAATTGTCTTTTGAATGACAAAGATTTTCAGAAAAACGTTGAGACAAGGTTAGATATATGAGATCACCTTGCAACGATATTTTTTATACAGTTATACACTGGGACTTTGTGTATATTATGCATGGAAGAGGACTTCCAATATTTTGAAAAGTATATATGTATATATACTGAATATTTTGCGACTTCATCGCATTAAGATATCAAACTTGGTTCATTTCTTTTGACCAAGACTTTCATGAGTATTATGAGTAGGCTCATATATGGTAAATCATTATACATATTATTTTGGTGGGCTTGCTGCTCACCCTTGCTTTATTTCTTCATCACACAACAACAGTTAGGAAAGATGGCCAGACTCCAGCAGACCCAGCGCAAGCGCGTGGGAAGCGTCCCGCGTCTTCCCGTTGATGTTGTAGCTGCTATAGCTGCAGAGGTAGATCTATTGTAGATCAGACCATCTACTTTTGAGAATCAATTATGTATAATTATAACTTGTGGCAGATAATGGCAATTAACTGTAAATTTATCAAGTAATCATTTCGGGTTGTAATAACTTTTAAATTGTGGATTCAAAGACTTGTACTTATTTGAATTTCATCTCTGAGACTATAACGGGTTGTGGTGTATGTTAGTGTGGGGTCACAGCATAAGGTTGGTTATTATTAATTAAGTGAAGTGATATTGTGGAAAGAAAGACCGTGACGACCCGGATCCCCGACCCCGGATCTGGGGGTGTTACAGAAATGGTATCAGAGCTAAGCGTTATAAACCTCAGAGATGATGGGACGTTAAGATAATAAGTTCACTAAGATAATAAGAACTCTTGCCAAGTTCATAGTCGGGCTACCTAACGTAGTACTGACAGTTAAAACCCTTATGGGAACCCTTATAAATATCGTGATAGGAGCGTAGTTCGTTATCGTATATGGTAGCGGGACTCCGAACCCTGAGGTTGAGGAGCAACATCGCGATGATATTTTATTACTAATTGGAGATCGGATTGTGGATCCGATAGAGTGTCCTAATGCAGGACCGGATGATGTTGATATTGAGGATTTAGCGGTTGAGGATGTTGTCCTAGAAGGGATAGTTGTTGAGGAGGATCCCATGGAGGATCCTGACAGGATTGGATAAAGGACCACTGATGAATTGATGACCATGGTTTGGTCGACTACCAGAGGTAGGATTGGCCGGTCACTACCGGAGGTTCGTTCAAGTTGTAAAGATAGTAGCCCATTTAACGCGGCTTACTCGTAAGACTGAGAAGTTCGAATGGACAGAGAAATGCGAGAACAGCTTTCAAGAACTGAAGCAGAGGTTGGTGATGGCCCTTATGCTGGCATTGCCGGATGGAAAAAGAGATTTTGTGAAGTATAGTGACGCTTCGCACAAGGGCTTAGGGTGCGTGCTTATGCAGCACGGTAAGGTAATCGCGTACATGTCAAGACAATTAAGGTAATATGAAATTCGATATCCCCGTTCATGAGCTTAGGCTCGTGGCAATAGTTTTACCCTAAGGATTGGAGGCACTACTTGTATGGAGAGAAGTGCAAGAATTACCTAAGCCATAAGTGCTCTAGTACATTTTCACGTAGAAAGAGCTCAACATATGCCAGAGGAGGCAGTTAGAGCTAATCAAGAATAATGATTGGGAGATTCTTTATCATTCGGGGAAAGCCAATATGGTGGCTGATGCCCTTAGTAAAAAGGAGAGACTCAAGATGATAATGTCTTTTGGAGAGTTTATAAGAGATTTTGAGAAAATGGAAATAGAAGTGAAGGTAACCGGAGCCGGTACCGAAAAGCTGTTTGAGATTGCAATACAGCCCGAATTATTGGAAAAGATCATATTGTGCCAGAAAAAGTTATGAATGAAGGCAGGGAGCCAACAATTAGATAAAAGATTAATATCGAGAAAGATGATAAGGGAATAATGAGGTATTCCTATAGAATTTGGGTTCCGAAAGTTCAAGAGCGTAAGGATGAGAACTTAGATGAGAGCCATAGTTTGAGGAATAAGATTTAGAGCAAACCCTGAACGTGATAGTCAGGGAGGTCGCCATCAAGATAGAAGGAACCCATGACATAATGGAGTGGAAAATGAGGATTTTAAATTAAAAGATGACCCCAATTATGGGGAGTAGGATGAAACATTTCATACTAAGGAAACAGAAAGTCGAGTAAGGAAAGGAGACCCGAGACGGTACTCCTATACGGCAATTCATGGACCTGTCTAAAAAGAACTTAGACTATTATCCCCAACCACCACCCTGAGGAGACAGTGCGGTGAGAAATTCTTTCAGGACCTTTAAATCGCTAAGCTCTCAGAGTTCCAAGGAACAAGCTGACCCAGTCGAGGCAAGAGCCTGGCTAAAGGAAATATAGGAATCATTTGAGATTCTAAATGATTGACGAATCACAAAAGACTGTTTTTATCACTTACCCTCCTAAGAGAGAGACCACCCGCTGGTGAAAGACCAAGAAAGGCACGGAGCCAGAGGTTATGATAAACTGATTAAAGTTCAGCCAATTGTTTTTGGGAAAGTAATTCCCGAGGTTATAGAGAGAGTGTAAAAGCTTTAGAGCCAGAACAAAGGCATACGAGTATGATGAATGGTGAATTTAAGTTGTAAAAGTTGTCAAGATTCGTTCTGAGGACACGAATCCAGAATGACGGGATATTTGAAATCAATGCTTATGTTGTGTTGGTTCATGAAATAATGATAAGAGAAAGGAAAATAAAAAGGAATTGAAGTGGAAAGGAATAAAAAGGCAACAGAGTTTGAGGAATGATAAGGGAGTTGGGTATGAGGAAACCCTAAAGACTCCTAATAATAGAAATAGAAAAGTATGTAATCGTCCGGATGAGAGTGATTCACCATGAGTTAAATTGATGATTGAAGGCATAAGAGATGCATATATTTTATCCCCTTTAAGTTGGGAGGATTCGAGGAAACATTGAGATAGTTCGAAGGATAAACAATGAGACGCGGATAGACTGAGGAGACAAGGAAGTAAGAAACTAGGAAAATAGGATGAAGGAAGTGACCTTCAAGAATGAGAAATGTAAGACCGGTGGCATGATACCCAGAAAGGGAGACGCCAGGTATGAAAGATATCCCAACATTGAGGTGACTGTTGAGATAAACAACAAAAGTAAATAAGGAATTATTAAGAAGAAGTTCACGTTGAACATGACCAATATCTTCCAGAACATCCTTGTTATCATTACCAAATCAGGAAAGAAAAGCGGAGGACCATTGTTATCTTTTGGAGGCCATGTGGATTGACCTTAACTTGAATAAGGATGCTATTGTGAAATTCGGTATAGACTATCGAGGTGGAACTGATTGAATAAGATACCCTTATCAGGCATATATGACTTTATTTATCCATGGAAGGATGCTTGTACCTTTTTTTAAAGGTGGAATTAAGGATAGAACATCGGTAACTTAAAACGAATCCTAGGGGAATGCATAAAGGTTGGCATTTCACCCTTAATAGGGACAGTATGAGTTTTGACAGTATGATTGGGAAAGGGTTAAGGTAATAATAACCTTTAAGGATCAGTGGAGAAATTCTTCAGAAGTATATAGACAATGGTTCTACTATTAGTAAATGGTATTGTGATATGCCCTGTATCTAGGGAATACAGGAGGAACGATTGAAGGATAACCTTAGAGGTTTTACAAGGAGAAAGGAAATATTCGAAATTCTCAAGAATAAAAATATTGATAAAGGAAATATGACGTAATTATATTGATGCCAAGTGAGGCACGTGTTAAACCACGAGAAGGTATGGATCGAACCAGTAATGGTCGAAATTGTTCAGGGAAATTAGGACTTAAGATAGAAGATGTTCTAAGTATGATCGAGAGTCAGTCTTGACAGTGATTAACCTCTAAAGACTGAGGCAATAACTTATGGAAAAATGGTGATTTTTTTTTTTACTCATCAGATTTTAAGGAAAGCATTTTCACATAAGCTGTGATTGAAATAAGGTAGAAATTTATTGGAGGTGGTTAATGTGAAATTGACTGTAAGGAAATTTTACTATCAGGAAAGGCCAAAGAGGTGGCCGACACTTTAAAGGTAAGAGGATAATTATAGGCGCTCGTGCGAGAGGAATACAGTGATGATGGTTAAAGCTGTGAAGGTTGTATTATGGTTTGGAAGATTGACATTCCTTCTGATGACTGTGCAATACCCGACCGTAATAGTAGTTGGTAAAGGTTTAATTCGCGTAATCGCCATGAACGGGCTATCTATCTTAGGAGGTCCTCTAAACAAACCTTTGAGTTAAGTCTTCTATTGAAGGCATATGATTAAGAATGGTATTAACCTGCTATCGTTGCTTTGATTGAAACTCTTCTGCACTTTTATTTGCTTCATGTCATGTATGTATGTCAGGATCAGGAGTGTTCTTCATGAATCATGAATGGTGATTATGTTACCTCCTTAGAAGGATTAGATACGACATGTATGGACTCCGTATGGTTAGCTATTAAGATTTCATGGAATGTGAATGACGACAGTAGGTCAGTGGTGGACCATAGTAAGGCAGCAATGATTCTGCGAGTATCGAGCTGATTACAACCGTGAGAGTTGTATTGGAATAGGTGTCGAGATTGAGTACCCCTAATCGGGTCGTGGTAGTGTATAAGTTATCATTGATAGACTAATTAAGTAGAGTATCTACCTAGTGAATTATTATTCTTTCTTATCAATAGAGAGTCGTATTATTATACGAGGAAGGTTGCGGTGCAAGCATAGAATTCTAGTAGCGATGATGTATAGAATGAGATCCCAGATTCGATTTTCGATGTCGAGGGAGTTTCAAAGGTGATTGTGTATAAGCTCGAGGAAGAGCATGGGTCCATAGAATGATGGACGGGATAGAGAAAATATTTAGGCACGTGAAATGCGATGCTATAATACTTGATGTTGATATAAATACATATATGTTTTGTTCTCCTATGACAAACCTCTATAGTTCAGAGGTAGGTTCCAAGCCAGATATTTTGTGGCTGTATATTTTTTTCATATATACAATTCTCTTCAGTTCGTTCTTTTCTCTTCTTTTCATTTCATGTAAGCTGAGAAGAACAACCCTTCCAGAAGGGGAGGTATTGCCGAATGACTATCTATCTTTGTGATAGAAGCCTAGTAGGATACCACATGTTGTTTAATTGCTTGTCAAGTACTAAAGGCTGGCCACCTTCTGTACTAACTATGCGATATAACAAGTGTTCATGATCATAGTGATCTCTCAACAAATTCCTTTACTTCTATTTGATTGATCAAATTTTGGAAAATAGAAACAACTGAAAAAGGAGTAATAAAGTGGTGGTAGTATGCGGAATGGGAACACATTCGTGATACTGAGGTTGACGTGGTTATTAAAAGGTTATAGAACGCTAGCGAGCAATAGTATAACCCGTATAATATTAGGAACGGAAGGTGATAGCGATTACGAACTGGAAAAGAATGGGTATTGAGAAGCAAAAGCTTTAATGTTAAAAGCTATGATGAGAGTCTGTGCAATAGACTTGAAAGAATTTGGAATGATCACTTAATTCGGATTGAGTTATCTTACGACAATAGATCATATGTCATTATCGAGATGTCGCCTTATGAGATCCTTGAGGGAAGACAATGTCGATCTCCCTTATGTTAGGATGAAGTTGTAGAGCGCAAGATGCTCGGACCCGCAGTAGTCCAAAAGACCAAGGATATGATAGATCTAATCAGAGGACGGCTGGTAGTAGCCCAAGATGGACATGATAAGTATGTTGATTTGACACGAAAGGATAAAGAGTATGAAATAGGGGACCTAGTAATGTTATAGGTATCCCTTGGAAAGGATTGATGAGGTTCGGAAAGAAAGGAAAGCTAAGTCTACAATTTGTTGGACCCTTGGATATATTAAGACGTTTGGGAAGTTAGCATAGAAGCTAGCCCTAACCCCGAACATGTAGCAGGTCGTAACGTGTTTCACGTATCAATGTTAAGGAAGTGTAATTTAGATGCCAGATAAATAGAGGCATATGAGCGCATAGATATGCAACCCGACGTAACCTGTATGGAGCAACCAGGAAGGGTTATAGAGTGAAAAAGAACAAGTGCTTAGGAGAAGGATTATTAAACTAGACAGAGTCTGGTGGTAGGACCACAATGTGGGAAAATTGACTCGGGAGTTAGAAAGTGTAATGCTAAGAAAGTATCCCCATTTGTTTTCTATCTGATTCCGGGACGGAATCCTTTTAAGGAGGGGAGACTGTAATAACCCCAATTTTTGGAAAATTTTGAAACCCTTATGAATAGTGTTTTTGCTGAATGAGAAAACTTTTCATGCCACGCTATGTAGGGGTTCTGTTATTGATCTTATGGGATATTATTAGTACTCTATGGAGTATATAAGTGTATGTAAAGATCGTCAGAATCCAATTCCGAACACTTTGGTTTTTCCCGGAAATCCACAATATACGGAGAGAATTGAGTATAAGGTAACAGGATAAAAAGGATTTAAATTAAAGGATTATAAAAGAGGATCATAGAAGGAATTTAATATATTGAGAAAGGTTAAGGGAACCTAAGTAATAAGATCCCGGGTATGATCCTTCAAACGATAAAACGAGAACGAAAGTTAAGCGAACCGTATAGCAGATCAGCGGTCATTAGGCAAACGATTAGGAAGTTAATCAAAGGGATTAATGGGAATGATGTCATCCAACCAATAGAAAGAAGACAAGGAAGGAAGGATGACATCATGAGGATGAGGTAAGCATGACATAGGAAGGAAGGAGGTGTGGTTGAATAAGAACCACACAAATTCAAGGGCAAGGTAGTAATTTGCTAAAGCAAGCACAAAAACCAAGCAACCAAGCCAAGAAAAAACCATTTTCATCAAAAATCAAAAGCAACCAAGGCTTGTTCATGAAGCTCTCGGTTGGTTTCTTAAGAAATGGGAAGTCCAAGCTCCTCCACTTGTTATTTTCCAAGGTAATTATCCTAGCTCCTCCTAGTTAAGTTACATACTTCCTATAAGTTTAAGCTTCTAATTCCAAGCCAATCTTTTTCTATAAATCATCAAAGAAGATGGTGAATAGTGTTTTCAAGAACTAAAATTTGTGTTCTTGAAGTTTTGTTTAGATTAAGCTTGGTTAAGGGCTTTAAAGGTGATTCCAAGCCATCCTCTTGATTCTCCACTCTCCAAGGAAGGTATAAACTACAAACCCTAGCTTTAGTTTTGAGTAATTAGGATTGAATGTGTTTGATATAGCATATGTGAGGCATGATGCTTGATTGGTTGAAGTTTGGTTGAGTTTGTAGAGATTAGTTGGTTTTGTTGTATTGTTGGAGTTGTAAATCTTGGTAATTAGTTAAAGAACCTAAGTAAAGCTTTTAGTTCATGTGAGGAATAAGTATAAATGGTTAATATGGATTTGTTGGGGTTGTTATGATGTGATAAGGATGGATGATTGTTGTATGATTGATTTGGGGTTGATTTGTGGTTGGTATCGAGTGGTTTAAATTCGGGAAATCGCGTAAACATAGCCGTCGTAACGGCCGATTTTCTTTGGACTGTTTTTGTGCATAGCATCAGAACCCTTGAACTCACTGCTAGGTTTTGACCATTGTCATGTTTAGATAGTTCATGTTACGAGCTTCGTTTTGATATGTAGTTCGTTCGATTCCGATTTACGGTTTAGGAGAAACGACCGTTTCAAGTAACGGTGTTTCGCGAACGAAACTTTTTCCCTCGCCTTACTTTGAAATGTAGGTTAAAGACCAAAAAGGGTGAATTAATGTATGAAACATTTATGGTAAGTGTGTTAGGCAGTTGGTAAGTCATTCACGAAGGAATCGCTTTAAGACTCGTAAAGGTTAAGTTATTAAAAATGATGGAGCCGAGAGTACCCGAGTGACTTAAGCGAATCGGTGAGCGTAAAACTAGCATTAGAGTCTAAGTTAGCTAAAGCATAGATTTACAAGTGATTTTGGTTTAATTCCAACTTACTTGTTGTTTATAGGTTACCAGACTCGTCCCGAGCCATTCGTAACCCCCAGTCGCTCAGGCAAGTTTTCTACCCGATATACTGTTGTTGTGATGTAAATATATGTATATGCATTATCTTGTGATAGTGCATGATTGTTATTAGCAAATTTTGCGATATATTGGAGCATGCTGATATGGTATATATGCATGTCTGTTTCGTAATCTGGTTATCTATCTGTTGATTTCAATGCTTATAGTTGCATAATACCTATGCTAGAAATAAGCAAGTAGTTGCGTATACCCTTAGTATAGGGGATAAAAGGTGAACATATTTCTAAACCGGGAGTCGATGTTCCCGAGTATATTATATATATATATATATATATTTATATATATGGATATAGTTTTTAAAACTGTGGATCGAATAAGGTTTATTCGATACCTTTATTTTACTTAATTGAATATTAATTTGAGTATTCATTCGAGGGTTTATGACTCAGTTTATTTTATTATTTGAATATTATCTTGAATATTCATTCGAGGACTTATGACTCTTTTATATTATTTATTGAATATTATTTGAATATTCATTTGAGGATGTATGACTCCTTTATTTTATTTAATGAATATTATATATAATATTCATTCGAGGTATTATGACTCAGCTTATTTTATTTATTGAATATTATTTGAATATTCATTTGAGGATCTATGACTCCGATTATTTGCTGAGGTATATTCTTTATTTTATTAAAGAATAAGGTGTAAATAATCAAACTTATTTTCGATTATTCAAATAAAGATAATACTTTCATATAAGTATATCTTTGGTTATTTAATACTCGTTTCAAGTGTAAATTTTAATACTTCTACTTCAATTATTTTGATAAAGATTATTCTTTATGGGAATATTATTTAATTAATAATATTCAGATATTTTCTAATATTCTGGGGACTGATTTACTTCATTAAATCAGCTTTACTCCAAACACTCTTTAAAGTGTTTTCGAGTCTTCAAAATGATTTTTAAAAAGTCAGAGCGGATCCCAAAACTCATTTTTATATTTAAGATCTTCCTTTTTAAAGGGGATTTAAATACTCGCTCAAAACCTGGGGAATCCGGCTCTGTGGTGTATTTTATATTCGCAACGAGGTTGCAGATTTGGTAAATGAATTGATTACTTGCCCAATGTTCGGGAAGTAAGCCCATCTAATTGAGTCGGCATAAGCGACAGGCCGGGGTACGGTCTAATATTGTGTAAGTGGCTGGGTGGCAGTCCATCAACGCGTGAGGGGCCGGGGTACGGTCGAGCGCGAGGTCTTAATTATGACCAGGGTGATGACCGGTGAGGAATTCATCCATCTACAGTAGAAAAGGTTACTTATTGGTATCTGTGCCTGATCAGCAAGATATCGGGTTTATGCCAAAATTCTTTTCCTTTCCAAAATTCATTGGATGTTTCAAACTCTGTTCATACTTTACATAACAGAGGTTCCAGGAAATGTTTAAGAGATATATATATGTGGATATATATATATCGGGGCTAAATAAAGTATCTCGTAACTTTATTTCATTCAATAATATTTCAAAGATTGAATCTATTCAAATCTTGTCTTGTAGTCTCATCTATGTGATGAACTTTTGAAACTGATTATAACTTGAACGGTGGTAGTTCAAGTAGTATTGGGAAAGATATAAGTATATTGGGGTATTTGGTAACCTCATCTTTTAAACTTATATCTAATTAATAATTGTCTTTTGAATGACAAAGATTTTCAGAAAAACGTTGAGACAAGGTTAGATATATGAGATCACCTTGCAACGATATTTTTTATACAGTTATACACTGGGACTTTGTGTATATTATGCATGGAAGAGGACTTCCAATATTTTGAAAAGTATATATGTATATATACTGAATATTTTGCGACTTCATCGCATTAAGATATCAAACTTGGTTCATTTCTTTTGACCAAGACTTTCATGAGTATTATGAGTAGGCTCATATATGGTAAATCATTATACATATTATTTTGGTGGGCTTGCTGCTCACCCTTGCTTTATTTCTTCATCACACAACAACAGTTAGGAAAGATGGCCAGACTCCAGCAGACCCAGCGCAAGCGCGTGGGAAGCGTCCCGCGTCTTCCCGTTGATGTTGTAGCTGCTATAGCTGCAGAGGTAGATCTATTGTAGATCAGACCATCTACTTTTGAGAATCAATTATGTATAATTATAACTTGTGGCAGATAATGGCAATTAACTGTAAATTTATCAAGTAATCATTTCGGGTTGTAATAACTTTTAAATTGTGGATTCAAAGACTTGTACTTATTTGAATTTCATCTCTGAGACTATAACGGGTTGTGGTGTATGTTAGTGTGGGGTCACAGCATAAGGTTGGTTATTATTAATTAAGTGAAGTGATATTGTGGAAAGAAAGACCGTGACGACCCGGATCCCCGACCCCGGATCTGGGGGTGTTACATAACCCCTTTGAGTTTTCACCGCAAACTCGATTTCAGCCAAATCTACTCGGTTTCTCGTCCGAATTTTGCGAAATATGGCTCGGTTCAAATTAAAATATCAATATGGATTAAAGTATGTGAAAATATCCATAATGCATCCCGACTCAATATCGGAGAAAAAATCGTGTACTAACCCCTTTGATTTTCACCGAAAACTCCATTTCAGCCAAATCTACTCAATTTTTCGTCCGAATTCCTTGAAATTTGGATCGATTCAAATTAAAATATCAATATGGATTAGAGTATTAGAAAATATCCATAATGCATCCCGACTCAGTGTCGGAGAAAACACCGTGTACTAACCCTTTGAGTTTTCACCGAAAACTCCATTTCAGCCAAATCTACTCGGTTTCTCATCTGAATTCCGCGTAATATGGCTCTGTTCATTTTAAAATATCAATATGGATTAAAGTATGTGAAAATATACATAATGCATCCCGACTCAGTATCGGACAAAAAACCGTGTACTAACCCCTTTGAGTTTTCACCGAAAACTCCATTTCAGCCAATTCTACTCGATTTCTCGTCCAAATTCCGCGAAATATGGCTAGGTTCAAATTAAAATATCAATATGGATTAAAGTATGTGAAAATATCCATATTCATCCCGACTCAGTATCGGAGAAAAAACCGTGTACTAACCCCTTTGAGTTTTCACCGCAAACTCGATTTCAGCCAAATCTACTCGGTTTCTCGTCCGAATTTTGTGAAATATGGCTCGGTTCAAATTAAAATATCAATATGGATTAAAGTATGTGAAAATATCCATAATGCATCCCGACTCAGTATCGGAGAAAAAATTGTGTACTAACCCCTTTGAGTTTTCACCGAAAACTCCATTTCAGCCAAATCTACTCAATTTTTCGTCCGAATTCCTTGAAATTTGGATCGATTCAAATTAAAATATCAATATGGATTAGAGTATTAGAAAATATCCATAATGCATCCTGACTCAGTGTCGGAGAAAACACCGTGTACTAACCCTTTGAGTTTTCATCGAAAACTCCATTTCAGCCAATTCTACTCGGTTTCTCGTCCGAATTCCGCGAAATATGGCTCGGTTCAAATTAAAATATCAATATGGATTAAAGTATGTGAAAATATCCATAATGCATCCCGACTCAGTATCAGAGAAAAAACCGTGTACTAACCCCTTTGAGTTTTCACCGCAAACTCGATTTCAGCCAAATCTACTCGGTTTCTCGTCCGAATTTTGCGAAATATGGCTCGGTTCAAATTAAAATATCAATATGGATTAAAGTATGTGAAAATCTCCATAATTCATCCCGACTCAGTATCGAAGAAAAAACCGTGTACTAACCCCTTTGAGTTTTCACCGAAAACTCCATTTCAGCCAAATCTACTCGGTTTCTCGTCCGAATTCCGCGAAATATGGCTCGGTTCAAATTCAAATATCAATATGGATTAAATTATGTGAAAATATCCATAATGCATCCCGACTCGTATCGGAGAAAAAACCTTGTACGAACACCTTTGAGTTTTCACTGAAAACTCCATTTCAGCCAAATCTACTCGGCTTCTCGTCTGAATTCCGCGAAATATGGCTCAGTTCAAATTAAAACATCAATATGGATTAAAGTATGTTAAAATATCCATAATGCATCCCGACTCTATATCGGAGAAAAAACCGTGTACTAACCCCTTTGAGTTTTCACCGAAAACTCCATTTCAGCCAAATGTACTCGGCTTCTCGTCCGAATTCCGCGAAATATGGCTCGGTTCAAATTAAAATATCAATATGGATTAAAGTATATGAAAATATCCATAATGCATCCCGACTCAGTATCGGAGAAAAAACCGTGTACTAACCCCTTTGAGTTTTTATTGAAAACTCCATTTCAGCTAAATCTACTCGGTTTCTCGTCCGAATTCCGCGAAATATGGCTAGGTTCAAATTAAAATATCAATATGGATTAAAGTATGTGAAAATATCCATATTCATCCCAACTCAGTATCGGAGAAAAAACCGTGTACTAACCCCTTTGAGTTTTCACCGCAAACTCGATTTCAGCCAAATCTACTCGGTTTCTCGTCCGAATTTTGCGAAATATGGCTCGGTTCAAATTAAAATATCAATATGGATTAAAGTATGTGAAAATATCCATAATGCATCCCGACTCAGTATCGGAGAAAAAATCGTGTACTAACCCCTTTGAGTTTTCACCGAAAACTCCATTTCAGCCAAATCTACTCAATTTTTCGTCCGAATTCCTTGAAATTTGGATCGATTCAAAATAAAATATCAATATGGATTAGAGTATTAGAAAATATCCATAATGCATCCCGACTCAGTGTCGGAGAAAACACCGTGTACTAACCCTTTGAGTTTTCACCGAAAACTCCATTTCAGCCAAATCTACTCGGTTTCTCATCCGAATTCCGCGAAATATGGCTCGGTTCAAATTCAAATATCAATATGGATTAAATTATGTGAAAATATCCATAATGCATCCCGACTCGTATCGGAGAAAAAACCCTGTACTAACACCTTTGAGTTTTCACCGAAAACTCCATTTCAGCCAAATCTACTCGGCTTCTCGTCTGAATTCCGCGAAATATGGCTAGGTTCAAATTAAAACATCAATATGGATTAAAGTATGTGAAAATATCCATATTCATCCCGACTCAGTATCGGAGAAAAAACCGTGTACTAACCCCTTTGAGTTTTCACCGAAAACTCCATTTCAGCCAAATGTACTCGGCTTCTCGTCCGAATTCCGCGAAATATGGCTCGGTTCAAATTAAAATATCAATATGGATTAAAGTATATGAAAATATCCATAATGCATCCTGACTCAGTATCGGAGAAAAAACCGTGTACTAACCCCTTTGAGTTTTTATTGAAAACTCCATTTCAGCCAAATCTACTCGGTTTCTCGTCCGAATTCCGCGAAATATGGCTAGGTTCAAATTAAAATATCAATATGGATTACAGTATGTGAAAATATCCATATTCATCCCGACTCAGTATCGGAGAAAAAACCGTGTACTAACCCCTTTGAGTTTTCACCGCAAACTCGATTTCAGCCAAATCTACTCGGTTTCTCGTCCGAATTTTGCGAAATATGGCTCGGTTCAAATTAAAATATCAATATGGATTCAAGTATGTGAAAATATCCATAATGCATCCCGACTCAATATCGGAGAAAAAATCGTGTACTAACCCCTTTGATTTTCACCGAAAACTCCATTTCAGCCAAATCTACTCAATTTTTCGTCCGAATTCCTTGAAATTTGGATCGATTCAAATTAAAATATCAATATGGATTAGAGTATTAGAAAATATCCATAATGCATCCCGACTCAGTGTCGGAGAAAACACCGTGTACTAACCCTTTGAGTTTTCACCGAAAACTCCATTTCAGCCAAATCTACTCGGTTTCTCATCTGAATTCCGCGTAATATGGCTCTGTTCAAATTAAAATATCAATATGGATTAAAGTATGTGAAAATATACATAATGCATCCCGACTCAGTATCGGACAAAAAACCGTGTACTAACCCCTTTGAGTTTTCACCGAAAACTCCATTTCAGCCAATTCTACTCGATTTCTCGTCCAAATTCCGCGAAATATGGCTAGGTTCAAATTAAAATATCAATATGGATTAAAGTATGTGAAAATATCCATATTCATCCCGACTCAGTATCGGAGAAAAAACCGTGTACTAACCCCTTTGAGTTTTCACCGCAAACTCGATTTCAGCCAAATCTACTCGGTTTCTCGTCCGAATTTTGCGAAATATGGCTCGGTTCAAATTAAAATATCAATATGGATTAAAGTATGTGAAAATATCCATAATGCATCCCGACTCAGTATCGGAGAAAAAATTGTGTACTAACCCCTTTGAGTTTTCACCGAAAACTACATTTCAGCCAAATCTACTCAATTTTTCGTCCGAATTCCTTGAAATTTGGATCGATTCAAATTAAAATATCAATATGGATTAGAGTATTAGAAAATATCCATAATGCATCCTGACTCAGTGTCGGAGAAAACACCGTGTACTAACCCTTTGAGTTTTCATCGAAAACTCCATTTCAGCCAATTCTACTCGGTTTCTCGTCCGAATTCCGCGAAATATGGCTCGGTTCAAATTAAAATATCAATATGGATTAAAGTATGTGAAAATATCCATAATGCATCCCGACTCAGTATCAGAGAAAAAACCGTGTACTAACCCCTTTGAGTTTTCACCGCAAACTCGATTTCAGCCAAATCTACTCGGTTTCTCGTCCGAATTTTGCGAAATATGGCTCGGTTCAAATTAAAATATCAATATGGATTAAAGTATGTGAAAATATCCATAATGCATCCCGACTCAGTATCGGAGAAAAAATCGTGTACTAACCCCTATGAGTTTTCACCGAAAACTCCATTTCAGCCAAATCTACTCAATTTTTCGTCCGAATTCCTTGAAATTTGGATCGATTCAAATTAAAATATCAATATGGATTAGAGTATTAGAAAATATCCATAATGCATCCCGACTCAGTGTCGGAGAAAACACCGTGTACTAACCCTTTGAGTTTTCACCGAAAACTCCATTTCAGCCAAATCTACTCGGTTTCTCATCTGAATTCCGCGTAATATGGCTCTGTTCAAATTGAAATATCAATATGGATTAAAGTATGTGAAAATATACATAATGCATCCCGACTCAGTATCGGACAAAAAACCGTGTACTAACCCCTTTGACTTTTCACCGAAAACTCCATTTCAGCCAATTCTACTCGATTTCTCGTCCGAATTCCGCGAAATATGGCTAGGTTCAAATTAAAATATCAATATGGATTAAAGTATGTGAAAATATCCATATTCATCCCGACTCAGTATCGGAGAAAAAACCGTGTACTAACCCCTTTGAGTTTTCACCGCAAACTCGATTTCAGCCAAATCTACTCGGTTTCTCGTCCGAATTTTGCGAAATATGGCTCGGTTCAAATTAAAATATCAATATGGATTAAAGTATGTGAAAATATCCATAATGCATCCCGACTCAGTATCGGAGAAAAAATCGTGTACTAACCCCTTTGAGTTTTCACCGAAAACTCTATTTCAGCCAAATTTACTCAATTTTTCGTCCGAATTCCTTGAAATTTGGATCGATTCAAATTAAAATATCAATATGGATTAGAGTATTAGAAAATATCCATAATGCATCCCGACTCAGTGTCGGAGAAAACACCGTGTACTAACCCTTTGAGTTTTCACCGAAAACTCCATTTCAGCCAAATCTACTCAATTTCTCGCCCGAATTTTGCGAAATTTAGATCGGTTCAAATTCAAATATCAATATGGAATAAAGTATGTGAAAATATCAATAATGCATCCCGACTCCGTATCGGAGAAAAAACCGTGTACTAACCCCGTTTTGTGGATATTTTTCATAATTTGCCCCTATGGATTTATGAAATTGCATCCGCGTCCATTCGGGGTCGTCTGGAAGTGAATCGGAGCTGAAACGAATGAAACTCGGTTTCCGAATAATCCTCATAGGGGGTAGTACACGAGGTATGGAGCAAAAATTGAGACGACCCGGTTTTTGAAAATCTTTTCATAATTTGTCCCAATGGATTTTTCAAATTGCATTCGCGTCCATTCGGGGTCGTCAGGAAGTGAATCGGAGCTGAAACGAATGGAACTCGGTTTCTGAATAATCCTCGTAGGGGGTAGTACACGATTTATGGAGCAAAAATTGAGGCGGCCGATTTTTTGGATTTCTTTTTATA
Organism: Apium graveolens; assembly: GCF_009905375.1. Classification (NCBI taxonomy): domain Eukaryota; kingdom Viridiplantae; phylum Streptophyta; class Magnoliopsida; order Apiales; family Apiaceae; genus Apium; species Apium graveolens. The sequence continues at coordinate 14,927 of NW_027418873.1, read as the reverse complement.
ATTTGTCCCTATGGATTTATGAAATTGCATTCGTGTCCATTCGAGGTCGTTCGGATGTGAATCAGAGCTGAAACGAATGGAACTAGGTTTCCTAATAATCCTCGTATGGGGTAGTACACGAGGTATGGAGCATAAATTGAGGCGGCCCATTTTTTGGATTTCTTTTCATAACTTGTCGCTATGGATTTATGAAATTGCATTCGCGTTAACCCCTTGGAATTTTCACCGAAAACTCCATTTCAGCCAACTCTACTCGGTTTCTCGTCCGAATTCCGCGAAATATGGCTCAGTTCAAATTATAATATCAATATGGATTAAAGTATGTTAAAATATCCATAATGCATCCCGACTGAATATCGGAGAAAAAACCGTGTACTAACCCCTTTGAGTTTTCACCGAAAACTCCTTTTCAGCCAAATGTACTCGGCTTCTCGTCCGAATTCCGCGAAATATTGCTTGGTTCAAATTAAAATATCAATATGGATTAAAGTATATGAAAATATCCATAATGCATCCCGGCTCAGTATCGGAGAAAAAACCGTGTACTAACCCCTTTGAGTTTTCACTGAAAACTCCATTTCAGCCAAATCTACTCGGTTTCTCGTCCGAATTCTGTGAAATATGGCTAGGTTCGAATTAAAATATCAATATGGATTAAAGTATGTGAAAATATCCATAATGCATCCCGACTCATATCGGAGAAAAAACCGTGTACTAATCCCTTTGAGTTTTCACCGAAAACTCCATTTCAGCCAAATCTACTCAATTTCTCGCCCGAATTTCGCGAAATTTAGATCGGTTCAAATTCAAATATCAATATGGAATAAAGTATGTGAAAATATCAATAATGCATCCCGACTCCGTATTGGAGAAAAAACCGTGTACTAACCCCGTTTTGTGGATATTTTTCATAATTTGCCTCTATGGATTTATGAAATTGCATTCGCATCCATTCGGGGTCGTCTGGAAGTGAATCGGAGCTGAAACGAATGAAACTCGGTTTCCGAATAATCCTCGTAGGGGGTAGTACACGAGGTATGGAGCAAAAATTGAGACGACCCGGTTTTTGAAAATCTTTTCATAATTTGTCCCAATGGATTTATCAAATTGCATTCGCGTCCATTCAGGGTCGTCAGGAAGTGAATCGGAGCTGAAACGAATGGAACTCGGTTTCTGAATAATCCTCGTAGGGGGTCGTACACGATTTATGGAGCAAAAATTGAGGCGGCCGATTTTTTGGATTTCTTTTTATAATTTGCCCCTATGGATTTATGAAATTGCATTCGCGTCCATTCGAGGTCGTTCGGAAGTGAATCAGAGCTGAAACGAATGGAACTCGGTTTCCTAATAATCCTCGTATGGGGTAGTACACGAGGTATGGAGCATAAATTGAGGCGGCCCATTTTTTGGATTTCTTTTCATAACTTGTCGCTATGGATTTATGAAATTGCATTCGCGTTAACCCCTTGGAGTTTTCACCGAAAACTCCATTTCAGCCAACTCTACTCGGTTTCTCGTCCGAATTCCGCGAAATATGGCTCAGTTCAAATTAAAATATCAATATGGATTAAAGTATGTGAAAATCTCCATAATTCATCCCGACTCAGTATCGAAGAAAAAACCGTGTACTAACCCCTTTGAGTTTTCACCGAAAACTCCATTTCAGCCAAATCTACTCGGTTTCTCGTCCGAATTCCGCGAAATATGGCTCGGTTCAAATTCAAATATCAATATGGATTAATTTATGTGAAAATATCCATAATGCATCCCGACTCGTATCGGAGAAAAAACCTTGTACTAACACCTTTGAGTTTTCACCGAAAACTTCATTTCAGCCAAATCTACTCGGCTTCTCGTCTGAATTCCGCGAAATATGGCTCAGTTCAAATTAAAACATCAATATGGATTAAAGTATGTTAAAATATCCATAATGCATCCCGACTCTATATCGGAGAAAAAACCGTGTACTAACCCCTTTGAGTTTTCACCGAAAACTCCATTTCAGCCAAATATACTCGGCTTCTCGTCCGAATTCCGCGAAATATGGCTCGATTCAAATTAAAATATTAATATGGATTAAAGTATATGAAAATATCCATAATGCATCCCGACTCAGTATCGGAGAAAAAACCGTGTACTAACCCCTTTGAGTTTTTATTGAAAACTCCATTTCAGCCAAATCTACTCGGTTTCTCGTCCGAATTCCGCGAAATATGGCTAGGTTCAAATTAAAATATCAATATGGATTAAAGTATGTGAAAATATCCATATTCATCCCAACTCAGTATCGGAGAAAAAACCGTGTACTAACCCCTTTGAGTTTTCACCGCAAACTCGATTTCAGCCAAATCTACTCGTTTTCTCGTCCGAATTTTGCGAAATATGGCTCGGTTCAAATTAAAATATCAATATGGATTAAAGTATGTGAAAATATCCATAATGCATCCCGACTCAGTATCGGAGAAAAAATCGTGTACTAACCCCTTTGAGTTTTCACCGAAAACTCCATTTCAGCCAAATCTACTCAATTTTTCGTCCGAATTCCTTAAAATTTGGATCGATTCAAATTAAAATATCAATATGGATTAGAGTATTAGAAAATATCCATAATGCATCCCGACTCAGTGTCGGAGAAAACACCGTGTACTAACCCTTTGAGTTTTCACCGAAAACTCCATTTAAGCCAAATCTACTCGGTTTCTCATCCGAATTCCGCGAAATATGGCTCGGTTCATATTCAAATATCAATATGGATTAAATTATGTGAAAATATCCATAATGCATCCCGACTCGTATCGGAGAAAAAACCCTGTACTAACACCTTTGAGTTTTCACCGAAAACTCCATTTCAGCCAAATCTACTCGGCTTCTCGTCTGAATTCCGTGAAATATGGCTAGGTTCAAATTAAAACATCAATATGGATTAAAGTATGTGAAAATATCCATATTCATCCCGACTCAGTATCGGAGAAAAAACCGTGTACTAACCCCTTTGAGTTTTCACCGAAAACTCCATTTCAGCCAAATGTACTCGGCTTCTCGTCCGAATTCCGCGAAATATGGCTCGGTTCAAATTAAAATATCAATATGGATTAAAGTATATGAAAATATCCATAATGCATCCCGACTCAGTATCGGAGAAAAAACCGTGTACTAACCCCTTTGAGTTTTTATTGAAAACTCCATTTCAGCCAAATCTACTCGGTTTCTCGTCCGAATTCCGCGAAATATGGCTAGGTTCAAATTAAAATATCAATATGGATTACAGTATGTGAAAATATCCATATTCATCCCGACTCAGTATCGGAGAAAAAACTGTGTACTAACCCCTTTGAGTTTTCACCGCAAACTCGATTTCAGCCAAATCTACTCGGTTTCTCGTCCGAATTTTGCGAAATATGGCTCGGTTCAAATTAAAATATCAATATGGATTAAAGTATGTGAAAATATCCATAATGCATCCCGACTCAGTATCGGAGAAAAAATCGTGTACTAACCCCTTTGAGTTTTCACCGAAAACTCCATTTCAGCCAAATCTACTCAATTTTTCGTCCGAATTCCTTGAAATTTGGATCGATTCAAACTAAAATATCAATATGGATTAGAGTATTAGAAAATATCCATAATGCATCCCGACTCAGTGTCGGAGAAAACACCGTGTACTAACCCTTTGAGTTTTCACCGAAAACTCCATTTCAGCCAAATCTACTCGGTTTCTCATCTGAATTCCGCGTAATATGGCTCTGTTCAAATTAAAATATCAATATGGATTAAAGTATGTGAAAATATACATAATGCATCCCGACTCAGTATCGGACAAAAAACCGTGTACTAACCCCTTTGAGTTTTCACCGAAAACTCCATTTCAGCCAATTCTACTCGATTTCTCGTCCAAATTCCGCGAAATATGGCTAGGTTCAAATTAAAATATCAATATGGATTAAAGTATGTGAAAATATCCATATTCATCCCGACTCAGTATCGGAGAAAAAACCGTGTACTAACCCCTTTGAGTTTTCACCGCAAACTCGATTTCAGCCAAATCTACTCGGTTTCTCGTCCGAATTTTGCGAAATATGGCTCGGTTCAAATTAAAATATCAATATGGATTAAAGTATGTGAAAATATCCATAATGCATCCCGACTCAGTATCGGAGAAAAAATCGTGTACTAACCCCTTTGAGTTTTCACCGAAAACTCCATTTCAGCCAAATCTACTCAATTTTTCGTCCGAATTCCTTGAAATTTGGATCGATTCAAATTAAAATATCAATATGGATTAGAGTATTAGAAAATATCCATAATGCATCCTGACTCAGTGTCGGAGAAAACACCGTGTACTAACCCTTTGAGTTTTCATCGAAAACTCCATTTCAGCCAATTCTACTCGGTTTCTCGTCCGAATTCCGCGAAATATGGCTCGGTTCAAATTAAAATATCAATATGGATTAAAGTATGTGAAAATATCCATAATGCATCCCGACTCAGTATCATAGAAAAAACCGTGTACTAACCCCTTTGAGTTTTCACCGCAAACTCGATTTCAGCCAAATCTACTCGGTTTCTCGTCCGAATTTTGCGAAATATGGCTCGGTTCAAATTAAAATATCAATATGGATTAAAGTATGTGAAAATATCCATAATGCATCCCGACTCAGTATCGGAGAAAAAATCGTGTACTAACCTCTTTGAGTTTTCACCGAAAACTCCATTTCAGCCAAATCTACTCAATTTTTCGTCCGAATTCCTTGAAATTTGGATCGATTCAAATTAAAATATCAATATGGATTAGAGTATTAGAAAATATCCATAATGCATCCCGACTCAGTGTCGGAGAAAACACCGTGTACTAACCCTTTGAGTTTTCACCGAAAACTCCATTTCAGCCAAATCTACTCGGTTTCTCATCTGAATTCCGCGTAATATGGCTCTGTTCAAATTAATATATCAATATGGATTAAAGTATGTGAAAATATACATAATGCATCCCGACTCAGTATCGGACAAAAAACCGTGTACTAACCCCTTTGAGTTTTCACCGAAAACTCCATTTCAGCCAATTCTACTCGATTTCTCGTCCGAATTCCGCGAAATATGGCTAGGTTTAAATTAAAATATCAATATGGATTGAAGTATGTGAAAATATCCATATTCATCCCGACTCAGTATCGGAGAAAAAACCGTGTACTAACCCCTTTGAGTTTTCACCGCAAACTCGATTTCAGCCAAATCTACTCGGTTTCTCGTCCGAATTTTGCGAAATATGGCTCGGTTCAAATTAAAATATAAATATGGATTAAAGTATGTGAAAATATCCATAATGCATCCCGACTCAGTATCGGAGAAAAAATCGTGTACTAACCCCTTTGAGTTTTCACCGAAAACTCCATTTCAGCCAAATCTACTCAATTTTTCGTCCAAATTCCTTGAAATTTGGATCGATTCAAATTAAAATATCAATATGGATTAGAGTATTAGAAAATATCCATAATGCATCCCGACTCAGTGTCGGAGAAAACACCGTGTACTAACCCTTTGAGTTTTCACCGAAAACTCCATTTCAGCCAAATCTACTCAATTTCTCGCCCGAATTTCGCGAAATTTAGATCGGTTCAAATTCAAATATCAATATGGAATAAAGTATGTGAAAATATCAATAATGCATCCCGACTCCGTATTGGAGAAAAAACCGTGTACTAACCCCGTTTTGTGGATATTTTTCATAATTTGCCCCTATAGATTTATGAAATTGCATCCGCGTCCATTCGGGGTCGTCTGGAAGTGAATCGGAGCTGAAACGAATGAAACTCGGTTTCCGAATAATCCTCATAGGGGGTAGTACACGAGGTATGGAGCAAAAATTGAGACGACCCGGTTTTTGAAAATCTTTTCATAATTTGTCCCAATGGATTTTTCAAATTGCATTCGCGTCCATTCGGGGTCGTCAGGAAGTGAATCGGAGCTGAAATGAATGGAACTCGGTTTCTGAATAATCCTCGTAGGGGGTAGTACACGATTTATGGAGCAAAAATTGAGGCGGCCGATTTTTTGGATTTCTTTTTATAATTTGTCCCTATGGATTTATGAAATTGCATTCGTGTCCATTCGAGGTCGTTCGGATGTGAATCAGAGCTGAAACGAATGGAACTAGGTTTCCTAATAATCCTCGTATGGGGTAGTACACGAGGTATGGAGCATAAATTGAGGCGGCCCATTTTTTGGATTTCTTTTCATAACTTGTCGCTATGGATTTATGAAATTGCATTCGCGTTAACCCCTTGGAATTTTCACCGAAAACTCCATTTCAGCCAACTCTACTCGGTTTCTCGTCTGAATTCCGCGAAATATGGCTCAGTTCAAATTATAATATCAATATGGATTAAAGTATGTTAAAATATCCATAATGCATCCCGACTGAATATCGGAGAAAAAACCGTGTACTAACCCCTTTGAGTTTTCACCGCAAACTCGATTTCAGCCAAATCTACTCGGTTTCTCGTCCGAATTTTGCGAAATATGGCTCGGTTCAAATTAAAATATCAATATGGATTAAAGTATGTGAAAATATCCATAATGCATCCCGACTCAGTATCGGAGAAAAAATCGTGTACTAACCCCTTTGAGTTTTCACCGAAAACTCCATTTCAGCCAAATCTACTCAATTTTTCGTCCGAATTCCTTGAAATTTGGATCGATTCAAATTAAAATATCAATATGGATTAGAGTATTAGAAAATATCCATAATGCATCCCGACTCAGTGTCGGAGAAAACACCGTGTACTAACCCTTTGAGTTTTCACCGAAAACTCCATTTCAGCCAAATCTACTCGGTTTCTCATCTGAATTCCGCGTAATATGGCTCTGTTCAAATTAATATATCAATATGGATTAAAGTATGTGAAAATATACATAATGCATCCCGACTCAGTATCGGACAAAAAACCGTGTACTAACCCCTTTGAGTTTTCACCGAAAACTCCATTTCAGCCAATTCTACTCGATTTCTCGTCCGAATTCCGCGAAATATGGCTAGGTTTAAATTAAAATATCAATATGGATTGAAGTATGTGAAAATATCCATATTCATCCCGACTCAGTATCGGAGAAAAAACCGTGTACTAACCCCTTTGAGTTTTCACCGCAAACTCGATTTCAGCCAAATCTACTCGGTTTCTCGTCCGAATTTTGCGAAATATGGCTCGGTTCAAATTAAAATATAAATATGGATTAAAGTATGTGAAAATATCCATAATGCATCCCGACTCAGTATCGGAGAAAAAATCGTGTACTAACCCCTTTGAGTTTTCACCGAAAACTCCATTTCAGCCAAATCTACTCAATTTTTCGTCCAAATTCCTTGAAATTTGGATCGATTCAAATTAAAATATCAATATGGATTAGAGTATTAGAAAATATCCATAATGCATCCCGACTCAGTGTCGGAGAAAACACCGTGTACTAACCCTTTGAGTTTTCACCGAAAACTCCATTTCAGCCAAATCTACTCAATTTCTCGCCCGAATTTCGCGAAATTTAGATCGGTTCAAATTCAAATATCAATATGGAATAAAGTATGTGAAAATATCAATAATGCATCCCGACTCCGTATTGGAGAAAAAACCGTGTACTAACCCCGTTTTGTGGATATTTTTCATAATTTGCCCCTATAGATTTATGAAATTGCATCCGCGTCCATTCGGGGTCGTCTGGAAGTGAATCGGAGCTGAAACGAATGAAACTCGGTTTCCGAATAATCCTCATAGGGGGTAGTACACGAGGTATGGAGCAAAAATTGAGACGACCCGGTTTTTGAAAATCTTTTCATAATTTGTCCCAATGGATTTTTCAAATTGCATTCGCGTCCATTCGGGGTCGTCAGGAAGTGAATCGGAGCTGAAATGAATGGAACTCGGTTTCTGAATAATCCTCGTAGGGGGTAGTACACGATTTATGGAGCAAAAATTGAGGCGGCCGATTTTTTGGATTTCTTTTTATAATTTGTCCCTATGGATTTATGAAATTGCATTCGTGTCCATTCGAGGTCGTTCGGATGTGAATCAGAGCTGAAACGAATGGAACTAGGTTTCCTAATAATCCTCGTATGGGGTAGTACACGAGGTATGGAGCATAAATTGAGGCGGCCCATTTTTTGGATTTCTTTTCATAACTTGTCGCTATGGATTTATGAAATTGCATTCGCGTTAACCCCTTGGAATTTTCACCGAAAACTCCATTTCAGCCAACTCTACTCGGTTTCTCGTCTGAATTCCGCGAAATATGGCTCAGTTCAAATTATAATATCAATATGGATTAAAGTATGTTAAAATATCCATAATGCATCCCGACTGAATATCGGAGAAAAAACCGTGTACTAACCCCTTTGAGTTTTCACCGAAAACTCCTTTTCAGCCAAATGTACTCGGCTTCTCGTCCGAATTCCGCGAAATATTGCTTGGTTCAAATTAAAATATCAATATGGATTAAAGTATATGAAAATATCCATAATGCATCCCGGCTCAGTATCGGAGAAAAAACCGTGTACTAACCCCTTTGAGTTTTCACTGAAAACTCCATTTCAGCCAAATCTACTCGGTTTCTCGTCCGAATTCTGTGAAATATGGCTAGGTTCGAATTAAAATATCAATATGGATTAAAGTATGTGAAAATATCCATAATGCATCCCGACTCGTATCAGAGAAAAAACCGTGTACTAATCCCTTTGAGTTTTCACCAGAAACTCCATTTCAGCCAAATCTACTCAATTTCTCGCCCGAATTTCGCGAAATTTAAATCGGTTCAAATTCAAATATCAATATGGAATAAAGTATGTGAAAATATCAATAATGCATCCCGACTCCGTATCGGAGAAAAAACCGTGTACTAACCCCGTTTTGTGGATATTTTTCATAATTTGCCTCTATGGATTTATGAAATTGCATTCGCATCCATTCGGGGTCGTCTGGAAGTGAATCGGAGCTGAAACGAATGAAACTCGGTTTCCGAATAATCCTCGTAGGGGGTAGTACACGAGGTATGGAGCAAAAATTGAGACGACCCGGTTTTTGAAAATCTTTTCATAATTTGTCCCAATGGGTTTATCAAATTGCATTCGCGTCCATTCAGGGTCGTCAGGAAGTGAATCAGAGCTGAAACGAATGGAACTCGGTTTCTGAATAATCCTCGTAGGGGGTAGTACACGATTTATGGAGCAAAAATTGAGGCGGCCGATTTTTTGGATTTCTTTTTATAATTTGTCCCTATGGATTTATGAAATTGCATTCGCGTCCATTCGAGGTCGTTCGGAAGTGAATCAGAGCTGAAACGAATGGAACTCGGTTTCCTAATAATCCTCGTATGGGGTAGTACACGAGGTATGGAGCATAAATTGAGGCGGCCCATTTTTTGGATTTCTTTTCATAACTTGTCGCTATGGATTTATGAAATTGCATTCGCGTTAACCCCTTGGAGTTTTCACCGAAAACTCCATTTCAGCCAACTCTACTCGATTTCTCGTCCGAATTCCGCGAAATATGGCTCAGTTCAAATTAAAATATCAATATGGATTAAAGTATGTGAAAATCTCCATAATTCATCCCGACTCAGTATCGAAGAAAAAACCGTGTACTAACCCCTTTGAGTTTTCACCGAAAACTCCATTTCAGCCAAATCTACTCGGTTTCTCGTCCGAATTCCGCGAAATATGGCTCGGTTCAAATTCAAATATCAATATGGATTAAATTATGTGAAAATATCCATAATGCATCCCGACTCGTATCGGAGAAAAAACCTTGTACTAACACCTTTGAGTTTTCACCGAAAACTCCATTTCAGCCAAATCTACTCGGCTTCTCGTCTGAATTCCGCGAAATATGGCTCAGTTCAAATTAAAAAATCAATATGGATTAAAGTATGTTAAAATATCCATAATGCATCCCGACTCTATATCGGAGAAAAAACCGTGTACTAACCCCTTTGAGTTTTCACCGAAAACTCCATTTCAGCCAAATGTACTCGGCTTCTCGTCCGAATTCCGCGAAATATGGCTCGGTTCAAATTAAAATATCAATATGGATTAAAGTATATGAAAATATCCATAATGCATCCCGACTCAGTATCGGAGAAAAAACCGTGTACTAACTCCTTTGAGTTTTTATTGAAAACTCCATTTCAGCTAAATCTACTCGGTTTCTCGTCCGAATTCCGCGAAATATGGCTAGGTTCAAATTAAAATATCAATATGGATTAAAGTATGTGAAAATATCCATATTCATCCCAACTCAGTATCGGAGAAAAAACCGTGTACTAACCCCTTTGAGTTTTCACCGCAAACTCGATTTCAGCCAAATCTACTCGGTTTCTCGTCCGAATTTTGCGAAATATGGCTCGGTTCAAATTAAAATATCAATATGGATTAAAGTATGTGAAAATATCCATAATGCATCCCGACTCAGTATCGGAGAAAAAATCGTGTACTAACCCCTTTGAGTTTTCACCGAAAACTCCATTTCAGCCAAATCTACTCAATTTTTCGTCCGAATTCCTTGAAATTTGGATCGATTCAAAATAAAATATCAATATGGATTAGAGTATTAGAAAATATCCATAATGCATCCCGACTCAGTGTCGGAGAAAACACCATGTACTAACCCTTTGAGTTTTCACCGAAAACTCCATTTCAGCCAAATCTACTCGGTTTCTCATCCGAATTCCGCGAAATATGGCTCGGTTCAAATTCAAATATCAATATGGATTAAATTATGTGAAAATATCCATAATGCATCCCGACTCGTATCGGAGAAAAAACCCTGTACTAACACCTTTGAGTTTTCACCGAAAACTCCATTTCAGCCAAATCTACTCGGCTTCTCGTCTGAATTCCGCCAAATATGGCTAGGTTCAAATTAAAATATCAATATGGATTAAAGTATGTGAAAATATCCATATTCATCCCGACTCAGTATCGGAGAAAAAACCGTGTACTAACCCCTTTGAGTTTTCACCGAAAACTCCATTTCAGCCAAATGTACTCGGCTTCTCGTCCGAATTCCGCGAAATATGGCTCGGTTCAAATTAAAATATCAATATGGATTAAAGTATATGAAAATATCCATAATGCATCCCGACTCAGTATCGGAGAAAAAACCGTGTACTAACCCCTTTGAGTTTTTATTGAAAACTCCATTTCAGCCAAATCTACTCGGTTTCTCGTCCGAATTCCGCGAAATATGGCTAGGTTCAAATTAAAATATCAATATGGATTACAGTATGTGAAAATATCCATAATGCATCCCGACTCAGTATCGGAGAAAAAACCGTGTACTAACCCCTTTGAGTTTTCACCGCAAACTCGATTTCAGCCAAATCTACTCGGTTTCTCGTCCGAATTTTGCGAAATATGGCTCGGTTCAAATTAAAATATCAATATGGATTAAAGTATGTGAAAATATCCATATTCATCCCGACTCAGTATCGGAGAAAAAACCGTGTACTAACCCCTTTGAGTTTTCACCGCAAACTCGATTTCAGCCAAATCTACTCGGTTTCTCGTCCGAATTTTGCGAAATATGGCTCGGTTCAAATTAAAATATCAATATGGATTAAAGTATGTGAAAATATCCATATGCATCCCGACTCAGTATCGGAGAAAAAATCGTGTACTAACCCCTTTGAGTTTTCACCGAAAACTCCATTTCAGCCAAATCTACTCAGTTTTCGTCCGAATTCCTTGAAATTTGGATCGATTCAAATAAAATATCAATATGGATTAGAGTATGTAGAAAATATCCATAATGCATCCCGACTCAGTGTCGGAGAAAACACCGTGTACTAACCCTTTGAGTTTTCACCGAAAACTCCATTTCAGCCAAATCTACTCGGTTTCTCATCCGAATTCCGCGAAATATGGCTCGGTTCAAATTCAAATATCAATATGGATTAAATTATGTGAAAATATCCATAATGCATCCCGACTCGTATCGGAGAAAAAACCCTGTACTAACACCTTTGAGTTTTCACCGAAAACTCCATTTCAGCCAATCTACTCGGCTTCTCGTCTGAATTCCGCGAAATATGGCTAGGTTCAAATTAAAACATCAATATGGATTAAAGTATGTGAAAATATCCATAATGCATCCCGACTCAGTATCGGAGAAAAAAACCGTGTACTAACCCCTTTGAGTTTTCACCGAAAACTCCATTTCAGCCAATCTACTCGGCTTCTCGTCCGAATTTCGCGAAATATGGCTCGGTTCAAATTAAAATATCAATATGGATTAAAGTATATGAAAATATCCATAATGCATCCTGACTCAGTATCGGAGAAAAACCGTGTACTAACCCCTTTGAGTTTTATTGAAAACTCCATTTCAGCCAAATCTACTCGGTTTCTCGTCCGAATTCCGCGAAATATGGCTCGGTTCAAATTAAAATATCAATATGGATTAAAGTATGTGAAAATATCCATAATTCATCCCGACTCAGTATCGGAGAAAAAACCGTGTACTAACCCCTTTGAGTTTTCACCGCAAACTCGATTTCAGCCAAATCTACTCGGTTTCTCGTCCGAATTTTGCGAAATATGGCTCGGTTCAAATTAAAATATCAATATGGATTAAAGTATGTGAAAATATCCATATTCATCCCGACTCAGTATCGGAGAAAAAACCGTGTACTAACCCCTTTGAGTTTTCACCGCAAACTCGATTTCAGCCAAATCTACTCGGTTTCTCGTCCGAATTTTGCGAAATATGGCTCGGTTCAAATTAAAATATCAATATGGATTAAAGTATGTGAAAATATCCATAATGCATCCCGACTCAGTATCGGAGAAAAAACGTGTACTAACCCCTTTGAGTTTTCACCGAAAACTCCATTTCAGCCAAATCTACTCAGTTTCTGTCCGAATTCCTTGAAATTTGGATCGATTCAAATTAAAATATCAATATGGATTAGAGTATTAGAAAATATCCATAATGCATCCCGACTCAGTGTCGGAGAAAACACCGTGTACTAACCCTTTGAGTTTTCACCGAAACTCCATTTCAGCCAAATCTACTCGGTTTCTCATCCGAATTCCGCGAAATATGGCTCGGTTCAAATTCAAATATCAATATGGATTAAAGTATGTGAAAATATCCATAATGCATCCCGACTCGTATCGGAGAAAAAACCCTGTACTAACCCCTTTGAGTTTTCACCGAAAAGTCCATTTCAGCCAAATCTACTCGGCTTCTCGTCTGAATTCCGCGAAATATGGCTAGGTTCAAATTAAAACTATCAATATGGATTAAAGTATGTGAAAATATCCATATTCATCCCGACTCAGTATCGGAGAAAAAACCGTGTACTAACCCCTTTGAGTTTTCAGCGAAAACTCCATTTCAGCCAAATGTACTCGGCTTCTCGTCCGAATTCCGCGAAATATGGCTCGGTTCAAATTAAATATCAATATGGATTAAAGTATAGTGAAAATATCCATAATGCAATCCCTGAACTCAGTATCGGAGAAAAAACCGTGTACTAACCCCTTTGAGTTTTTCACCTGCAAACTCGATTTCAGCCAAATCTACTCGGTTTCTCGTCCGAATTCCTGCGAAATATGGCTAGGTTCAAATTAAAATATCAATATGGATTACAGTATGTGAAAATATCCATAATGCATCCCGACTCAGTATCGGAGAAAAAACCGTGTACTAACCCCTTTGAGTTTTCACCGAAAACTCCATTTCAGCCAAATCTACTCAGGTTTTCTCGTCCGAATTCCTTGAAATATGGCTCGATTCAAATTAAAATATCAATATGGATTAGAGTATTAGAAAATATCCATAATGCATCCCTGACTCAGTATCGGAGAAAACACCGTGTACTAACCCTTTGAGTTTTTCACCGAAAACTCCATTTCAGCCAAATCTACTCGGTTTCTCATCCGAATTCCGCGAAATATGGCTCGGTTCAAATTCAAATATCAATATGGATTAAATTATGTGAAAATATCCATAATGCATCCCGACTCGTATCGGAGAAAAAACCCTTGTACTAACACCTTTGAGTTTTCACCGGAAAACTCCATTTCAGCCAATCTACTCGGCTTCTCGTCTGAATTCCGCGAAATATGGCTCAGGTTCAAATTAAAACATCAATATGGATTAAAGTATGTTGAAAATATCCATATGCATCCCGACTCTATATCGGAGAAAAAACCGTGTACTAACCCCTTTGAGTTTTCACCGAAAACTCCATTTCAGCCAAATGTACTCGGCTTCTCGTCCGAATTCCGCGAAATATGGCTTGGTTCAAATTAAAATATCAATATGGATTAAAGTATATGAAAATATCCATAATGCATCCCGACTCAGTATCGGAGAAAAAACCGTTGTACTAACCCCTTTGAGTTTTTATTGAAAACTCCTATTTCAGCCAAATCTACTCGGTTTCTCGTCCGAATTCCGCGAAATATGGCTAGGTCAAATTAAAATATCAATATGGATTACAGTATGTGAAAATATCCATATTCATCCCGACCTCAGTATCGGAGAAAAAAACCGTTGTACTAACCCCTTTGAGTTTTCACCGCAAACTCGATTTCAGCCAAATCTACTCGGTTTCTCGTCCGAATTTTGCGAAATATGGCTCGGTCTCAAATTAAATATCAATAGGATTAAAGTATGTGAAAATATCCATTAATGCATCCCGACTCAGTATCGGAGAAAAACCGTGTACTAACCCCTTTGAGTTTTCACCGAAAACTCCATTTCAGCCAAATCTACTCTTTCGTCCGAATTCGAAATTGGATCGTTCAAATTAAAATATCAATATGGATTAGTATTGAAAATATCCAAATGCATCCCGACTCAGGTCGGAGAAAACACGTGTGTACTAACCCTTTGAGTTTTCACCGAAAACTCCATTTCAGCCAAATCTACTCGGTT
>NW_027418872.1:0-30043 GCF_009905375.1 Apium graveolens | reverse complement strand
TCAAATTAGATGTTTATGATGTTAACATGTTAATTCTATCAATATATGGTGGCAAGTTAGTCTTATAAGGTGCAAATTACTCTAATACGGTTTTAAAGTGACTTGCATGGTATATTATAGCCAAAATGTGGACAAATATGACTCGTATGAAAGTGGTACCAAGAGATGGTTAAAGGATGTCAAATTGGATGTTTATGATGTTAACATGTTAATTGTACCAATATATGGTTGAAAGTGAGTCTTATAAGGTGCAAAATTACTCTAATATGGTTTAATGGGACTTACATGGTAGATTAGAGCCAAAATATGGACCAAAATTGACTTGTATGAAAGTTGGTACCAAGAGATGGTTAAAGGATGTCAAATTGGATGTTCATGATGTTAACATGTTAATTCTACCAATATATGGTGGCAAGTAGTCTTATAAGGTGCAAAATTACTCTAATATGGTTTAAAGTGACTTACATGGTTGATTAGAGCTAAAAATGTGGTCCAGTATTGACTCGTATGAAAGTGATACTAAGAGGTGGTTAAAGGATGTCAAATTGGACGTTTATGATGTTAACATGTCAATTGTTCCAAATAAGGTTGAAAGTGACTCTTATAGGATGCAAAATCACTCTAATATGGTGTAAAGTGACTTACATGGTTGATTAGAGCCAATATGTGGACCAAAATTGACTCGTATGAAGTGGTGCCAAGAGGTGGTTAAAGGATGTCAAATTGGATGTTTATGATATTAACATGTTAATTGTACCAATAGATGGTTGAAAGTGAGTCTTATAAGGTGCAAAATTACTCTAATGTGGTTTAAAGTGACTTACATGGTTGATTAGAGCCAAAATGTGGACCAAATTGACTCGTATGAAAGTGGTACCAAGAGATGGTTAAAGGATGTCAAATTGGATGTTTATGATGTTAACAAGTTAATTCTACCAATATATGGTGGCAAGTTAGTCTTATAAGGTGCAAAATTACTCTAATATGGTTTAAAGTGACTTGCATGGTAGATTAGAGCCAAAATGTGGACCAATATTGACTCGTATGAAAGTGGTACCAAGAGATGGTTAAAGGATGTCAAATTGAATGTTTATGATGTTAACATGTTAATTATAGCAATATATGGTTGAAAGTGAGTCTTATATGGTGCAAAATTACGCTAATATGGTTTAAAGTGACTTACATGGTTGATTAGAGCCAAAATGTGGACCAAAATTGACTCGTATAAAAGTGGTACAAAGAGATGGTTAAAGGATGTCAAATTGGATGTTTATGATGTTAACAAGTTAATTCTATCAATATATGGTGGCAAGTTAGTCTTATAAGGTGCAAAATTACTCTAATACGGTTTAAAGTGACTTGCATGGTATATTATAGCCAAAATGTGGACCAATATTGACTAATATGAAAGTGGTACCAAGAGATGGTTAAAGGATGTCAAATTGGATGTTTATGATGTTAACATGTTAATTCTACGAATATATGGTTGAAAGTGATTCTTATATGGTGCAAAATTACTCTAATATGGTTTAAAGTGACTTACATGGTTGATTAGAGCCAAAATGTGTACCAAAATTGACTCGTATGAAAGTGGTACAAAGAGATGGTTAAAGGATGTCAAATTGGATGTTTATGATGTTAACATGTTAATTCTACCAATATATAGTGGCAAGTTTGTCTTATAAGGTGAAAATTACTCTAATATGGTTTAAAGTGACTTGCATGGTAGATTATAGCCAAAATGTGGACCAATATTGACTCGTATGAAAGTGGTACCAAGAGTTGGTTAAAGGATGTCAAATTGGATGTTTATGATGTTAACATGTTAATTATACCAATATATGGTTGAAAGTGAGTCTTATATGGTGCAAAATTACTCTAATATGGTTTAAAGTGACTTACATGGTTGATTAGAGCCAAAATGTGTACCAAAATTGACTCGTATGAAAGTGGTACAAAGAGATGGTTAAAGGATGTCAAATTGGATGTTTATGATGTTAACATGTTAATTCTACCAATATATAGTGGCAAGTTTGTCTTATAAGGTGAAAAATTACTCTAATATGGTTTAAAGTGACTTGCATGGTAGATTATAGCCAAAATGTGGACCAATATTGACTCGTATGAAAGTGGTACCAAGAGTTGGTTAAAGGATGTCAAATTGGATGTTTATGATGTTAACATGTTAATTATACCAATATATGGTTGAAAGTGAGTCTTATATGGTGCAAAATTACTCTAATATGGTTTAAAGTGATTTACATGGTTGATTAGAGCAAAAATGTGGACCAAAATTGACTCGTATAAAAGTGGTACAAAGAGATGGTTAAAGGATGTCAAATTGGATGTTTATGATGTTAAAATTTTACTTCTATCAATATATGGTGGCAAGTTAGTCTTATAAGGTGCAAAATTACTCTAATACGGTTTAAAGTGACTTGCATGGTATATTATAGCCAAAATGTTGACAAATATTGACTCGTATGAAAGTGGTACCAAGAGATGGTTAAAGGATGTCAAATTGGATGTTTATGAGGTTAACATGTTAATTCTACGAATATATGGTTGAAAGTGATTCTTATATGGTGCAAAATTACTCTAATATGGTTTAAAGTGACTTACATGGTTGATTAGAGCCAAAATGTGTACCAAAATTGACTCGTATGAAAGTGGTACCAAGAGATGGTTAAAGGATGTCAAATTGGATTTTTATGATGTTAACAAGTTAATTCTACCAATATATGGTGGCAAGTTAGTCTTATAAGGTGCAAAATTACTCTAATATGGTTTAAAGTGACTTGCATGGTAGATTAGAGCCAAAATGTGGACCAATATTGACTCGTATGAAAGTGGTACCAAGAGATGGTTAAAGGATGTCAAATTGGATGTTTATGATGTTAACATGTTAATTATACCAATATATGGTTGAAACTGAGCCTTATATGGTGCAAAATAACTCTAATATGGTTTAAAGTGACTTACATGGTTGATTAGAGCCAAAATATGGACCAAAATTGACTCGTATAAAAGTGGTACAAAGAGATGGTTAAAGGATGTCAAATTAGATGTTTATGATGTTAACATGTTAATTCTATCAATATATGGTGGCAAGTTAGTCTTATAAGGTGCAAAATTACTCTAATACGGTTTAAAGTGACTTGCATGGTATATTATAGCCAAAATGTGGACAAATATTGACTCGTATGAAAGTGGTACCAAGAGATGGTTAAAGGATGTCAAATTGGATGTTTATGATGTTAACATGTTAATTGTACCAATATATGGTTGAAAGTGAGTCTTATAAGGTGCAAAATTACTCTAATATGGTTTAATGGGACTTACATGGTAGATTAGAGCCAAAATATGGACCAAAATTGACTTGTATGAAAGTGGTACCAAGAGATGGTTAAAGGATGTCAAATTGGATGTTCATGATGTTAACATGTTAATTCTACCAATATATGGTGGCAAGTTAGTCTTATAAGGTGCAAAATTACTCTAATATGGTTTAAAGTGACTTACATGGTTGATTAGAGCTAAAAATGTGGTCCAGTATTGACTCGTATGAAAGTGATACTAAGAGGTGGTTAAAGGATGTCAAATTGGACGTTTATGATGTTAACATGTCAATTGTTCCAAAATAAGGTTGAAAGTGACTCTTATAGGATGCAAAATCACTCTAATATGGTGTAAAGTGACTTACATGGTTGATTAGAGCCAATATGTGGACCAAAATTGACTCGTATGAAAGTGGTGCCAAGAGGTGGTTAAAGGATGTCAAATTGGATGTTTATGATATTAACATGTTAATTGTACCAATAGATGGTTGAAAGTGAGTCTTATAAGGTGCAAAATTACTCTAATGTGGTTTAAAGTGACTTACATGGTTGATTAGAGCCAAAATGTGGACCAAAATTGACTCGTATGAAAGTGGTACCAAGAGATGGTTAAAGGATGTCAAATTGGATGTTTATGATGTTAACAAGTTAATTCTACCAATATATGGTGGCAAGTTAGTCTTATAAGGTGCAAAATTACTCTAATATGGTTTAAAGTGACTTGCATGGTAGATTAGAGCCAAAATGTGGACCAATATTGACTCGTATGAAAGTGGTACCAAGAGATGGTTAAAGGATGTCAAATTGAATGTTTATGATGTTAACATGTTAATTATAGCAATATATGGTTGAAAGTGAGTCTTATATGGTGCAAAATTACGCTAATATGGTTTAAAGTGACTTACATGGTTGATTAGAGCCAAAATGTGGACCAAAATTGACTCGTATAAAGTGGTACAAAGAGATGGTTAAAGGATGTCAAATTGGATGTTTATGATGTTAACAAGTTAATTCTATCAATATATGGTGGCAAGTTAGTCTTATAAGGTGCAAAATTACTCTAATACGGTTTTAAAGTGACTTGCATGGTATATTATAGCCAAAATGTGGACCAATATTGACTCATATGAAAGTGGTACCAAGAGATGGTTAAAGGATGTCAAATTGGATGTTTATGATGTTAACATGTTAATTCTACGAATATATGGTTGAAAGTGATTCTTATATGGTGCAAAATTACTCTAATATGGTTTAAAGTGACTTACATGGTTGATTAGAGCCAAAATGTGTACCAAAATTGACTCGTATGAAAGTGGTACAAAGAGATGGTTAAAGGATGTCAAATTGGATGTTTATGATGTTAACATGTTAATTCTACCAATATATAGTGGCAAGTTTTTCTTATAAGGTGCAAAATTACTCTAATATGGTTTAAAGTGACTTGCATGGTAGATTATAGCCAAAATGTGGACCAATATTGACTCGTATGAAAGTGGTGCCAAGAGGTGGTTAAAGGATGTCAAATTGGATGTTTATGATATTAACATGTTAATCGTACCAATAGATGGTTGAAAGTGAGTCTTATAAGGTGCAAAATTACTCTAATATGGTTTAAAGTGACTTACATGGTTGATTAGAGCCAAAATGTGGACCAAAATTGACTCGTATGAAAGTGGTACCAAGAGATGGTTAAAGGAAGTCAAATTGAATGTTTATGATGTTAACAAGTTAATTCTACCAATATATAGTGGCAAGTTAGTCTTATAAGGTGCAAAATTACTCTAATATGGTTTAAAGTGACTTGCATTGTAGATTAGAGCCAAAATATGGACCAATATTGACTCGTATGAAAGTGGTACCAAGAGATGGTTAAAGGATGTCAAATTGGATGTTTATGATGTTAACATATTAATTATACCAATATATGGTTGAAAGTGAGTCTTATATGGTGCAAAATTACTCTAATATGGTTTAAAGTGATTTACATGGTTGATTAGAGCCAAAATGTGGACCAAAATTGACTCGTATAAAAGTGGTACAAAGAGATGGTTAAAGGATGTCAAATTGGATGTTTATGATGTTAAAATGTTACTTCTATCAATATATGGTGGCAAGTTAGTCTTATAAGGTGCAAAATTACTCTAATACGGTTTAAAGTGACTTGCATGGTATATTATAGCCAAAATGTGGACAAATATTGACTCGTATGAAAGTGGTACCAAGAGATGGTTAAAGGATGTCAAATTGGATGTTTATGATGTTAACATGTTAATTCTACGAATATATGGTTGAAAGTGATTCTTATATAGTGCATAATTACTCTAATATGGTTTAAAGTGACTTACATGGTTGATTAGAGCCAAAATGTGTACCAAAATTGACTCGTATGAAAGTGGTACAAAGAGATGGTTAAAGGATGTCAAATTGGATGTTTATGATGTTAACATGTTAATTCTACCAATATATAGTGGCAAGTTTGTCTTATAAGGTGCAAAATTACTCTAATATGGTTTGAAGTGACTTGCATGGTAGATTATAGCCAAAATGTGGACCAATATTGACTCGTATGAAAGTGGTGCCAAGAGGTGGTTAAAGGATGTCAAATTGGATGTTTATGATATTAACATGTTAATCGTACCAATAGATGGTTGAAAGTGAGTCTTATAAGGTGCAAAATTACTCTAATATGGTTTAAAGTGACTTACAAGGTTGATTAGAGCCAAAATATGGACCAAAATTGACTCGTATGAAAGTGGTACCAAGAGATGGTTAAAGGAAGTCAAATTGGATGTTTATGATGTTAACAAGTTAATTCTACCAATATATAGTGGCAAGTTAGTCTTATAAGGTACAAAATTACTCTAATATGGTTTAAAGTGACTTGCATTGTAGATTAGAGCCAAAATGTGGACCAATATTGACTCGTATGAAAGTGGTACCAAGATATGGTTAAAGGATGTCAAATTGGATTTTTATGATGTTAACATGTTAATTATACCAATATATGGTTGAAAGTGAGTCTTATATGGTGCAAAATTACTCTAATATGGTTTAAAGTGACTTACATGGTTGATTAGAGCCAAAATGTGGACCAAATTGACTCGTATAAAAGTGGTACAAAGAGATGGTTAAATGATGTCAAATTGGATGTTTATGATGTTAACATGTTAATTCTATCAATATATGGTGGCAACTTAGTCTTATAAGGTGCAAAATTACTCTAATACGGTTTAAATTGACTTGCATGGTATATTATAGCCAAAATGTGGACCAATATAGACTCATATGAAAGTGGTACCAAGAGATGGTTAAAGGATGTCAAATTGGATGTTTATGATGTTAACATGTTAATTCTACCAATATATGGTTGAAAGTGATTCTTATATGGTGCAAAATTACTCTAATATGGTTTAAAGTGACTTACATGGTTGATTAGAGCCAAAATGTGTACCAAAATTGACTCGTATGATAGTGGTATAAAGAGATGGTTAAAGGATGTCAAATTGGATGTTTATGATGTTAACATGTTAATTCTACCAATATATAGTGGCAAGTTTGTCTTATAAGGTGCAAAATTACTCTAATATGGTTTAAAGTGACTTGCATGGTAGATTATAGCCAAAATGTGGACCAATATTGACTCGTATGAAAGTGGTACCAAGAGTTGGTTAAAGGATGTCAAATTGGATGTTTATGATGTTAACATGTTAATTGTTCCAAAATAAGGTTGAAAGTGACTCTTATTGTAACACCTCCAAATCCGGGGTCGGGGATCCGGGTTGTCACGAGTTCCATTTCCCTTAATAACACCCAATCTTAATAATTACTCAACTACTCTGTACTGTGACCCCACAATAAACACACACACCACACGTTATAGTCTCAGAGATGAACATCCAATAATAACCACAAGTCATTTTATTCCACAATTATCTGCCAATACACCTTAAAAGGTTTTCTGAATAAATTTACATTTCTTTGCCATTATTACAATTCATAAATATACATAAATCTGGTACATCAAAAGTTGAAAGCCTAGCCTATTGGTAGTTCCTACCTCAGCTACAGCGACATCAACGCCTATAGGAAACTGCGGAATGTTTCCTATCCGCTCGCGAATTGGGAGCTTGGTCCTGTTCATCTTGCCTATCTGATGTTGTGTGATGAAAGAAGAAAGCAAGGGTGAGCAGCAAGCCTACCAAAATAATATGTATAATGATTAACAATATATGAGCCTTCTCATAGTACTCATGAAAGTCTTGGTCAAAAGAAATGAACCAAGTTTGATATTTTAATGCGATGAAGTCGCAAAATATTTAGTATATATACATATATACTTTTCAAAATCTTGGAAGTCCTCTTCCATGCATAATATATACAAAGTTCCAGTTTATAACTGTATAAAAATATCGTTGTAAGGTGATCTAATATATCTAACCTTGTCTCAACGTTTTTCTGAAAATCTTTGTCATACATAAGATAATCATTTACTAGATATAAGTTTAAAAGATGAAGTTACAAGATACTCCAATATACTTATATCTTTTTCCAAATACTACTTGAACTACCACCGTTCAAGTTATAATTAACTTCAAAAGTTCATCACACTGATGAGACTACAAGATAAGACTTGAATATATTCAATCTTTGAAATATTTTGAAGAAAATGAAGTTATGATATACTTCATTAAGTCCCGATATATATATATATATATACACCTATATATATACATACGTTTCCTGAAAACCTCTGTCATGTAAAGTATGAACAGAATTGCAATATCCAATAAATTTGGAAAGGAAAGAATTTTGGCATAAACCTGATATCTTGCTGATCAGGCAAAGATACCAATAAGTAACCTTTTCCACTAGTAGATGGATGAATTCCCCACTGGTCATCACCCTGGTCTCAATAGGACCTTATGCTGGACTGCCACTCAGCCACTTATGCATTTGATGGACTCCCACTGAGCCACTTACACTATCATGGACGCCCACTGAGCCCATGTTGCTTATGCCGACTCGATAGATGGACTTACTTCCCGAACGTTGGGTAAGTAATCAATTCATTTACCAAAACTGCAACCTTGTTGCGAATATAAAATACACCACAGAGCTGGATCCCTTAGATTTTTGAGCGAGTATTCAAGTCCCCTTAAAATGGAAGATCTTGAATTTGAAAACAAGTTTTGGGATCCGCTCTACCCTTTTTAAATTCATTTTGAAGACTCGAAAACATTTTTAAGAATGTTTGGAGTAATGCTGATTTATGAAATAAATCAGTCCCAGTTATGAAAGAAATATCTGAATATTATTATTTAAATAATATTCCCATAAAAAATAATGGAGGTAGAAGTTGGAAAACTTATACTCGAAATGAATAGCAAATAATCAAAAATATACTTATACGAAAGTAATCTCTTTATTTGAATAATCAAAAATAAGTTTGATTATCGACACCTTATTCTTTAATAAAATAAAGAATATATTTCAGTAATAAGCGGAGTCATAATACCTCGAATGAATATTATAAATAATATTCATTAGATAAAATAAAGGAGTCATACATCCTCAAATGAATAATCAAATAATATTCAATAATAAAATAAAGGAGTCATAAGTCCTCGGATGAATATTTGAAATAATATTCAATAATAAAATAATGGAGTCATAAGTCCTCGGATGAATATTTGAATAATATTCATTTAATAAAATAAAGAAGTCATAAACCCTCGAATGAATATTCATAATAATATTCATTAAATAAAATAAAGTTATCGAATAAACCTTATTCGATTAATAGTTTTAAAAACTATAACCATATATATATATAAATATATATGTATATATATACATATATACAAAATCTACTCGGGATCCTCGACTCCCGGTTTAGAAAATATTTCCACCTTTTGGGTCCCTATACTAAGGGTATATGCAAGTTACCGCTATCCTCTAGCATAGGTATTATCAACTGAATCAATATATATATATAGCAAGAATACAAAACAGGCATGCATATATATATATATATCATAGCAGCATGCTTCAATATATTGCAACATTTGCTAATTAACCAACATGCATCTATCGCAAGATAATGCAAATACATATATACATCACAACAACAGTATAACGGGTAGAAAACTTGCCTGAGCGACTTGGGGGTGAAAAAGGCTCGGGACGAGTCTGGTAACCTATAAACAACAAGCAAGTTGGAATTAAACCAAAGTCACTTGTAAATCTATACTTTAACTAACTTAGACTCTAACGCTTGTTTTGCGCTTACTGATTCGCTTAAGTCACTCGAGTACCCTCGGCTCCATCATTTTTAATAATTTAACCTTTACGAGTTTTAAGACGATTCCTTCGCGAGTGTCTTACCAACTGCCTAACACACTTACCATAAATGTTTCATACATTAATTAACCCTTTTTGGTATTTAACCTATGTTTCAAAGTAAGGCGAGGGGAAAAGTTTCGTTCGCGAAATGTCGTTACTTGAAACGGTCGTTTCTCCTAAACCGTGCATCGGAATCGAACGAACTACATATCAAAACGAAGCTCGTAACATGAGCTATCTAAACATGGCAATGGTCATAATCTAGCAGGGGGTTCTCGGGTCCTAATGTTATGCACAAAAATAGTCTAAAGAAAATCGGACGTTACGACGGCTATGTTTACGCGATTTCCAAATTTTAAACCATTCAAAACCATCCCAATTCAACCTCAAATCCAACATACAACCAACATCCATCCTTATCACATCATAAAAACCCCAACCAATTCAATTTTAACATTCATACTTATGCCTAAGCTTAACTTTAACCATTCTTAAGTTCTTTTAATCAAAACAACAATATTTACCATTCCAATTCACTACCATTTCAAATCCCAAACTCTAATCACAATAACAAGCTACAATATCACCCTACTAATCAAAATCATCTTATAATACATAGGAATATAGGGTTTGGCGATGATATACCTTCCTTGAAGTGGTGGGAGGAGCTAGGAAGCCTTAAGAAGCTTTGAGAAGTCTTAGGAATGCTTGGATCTTCAAGGAAAACAAGAAAAATTTCAAGTTAAAAACTTGAAAACACTATTCATTGTCTTCTTCTTTGATTAAATGAAGAAGATGGAGAAGGAATTGATGGCTTAAACTCATGATATAGCCCTAACTAAGCATGAAGATGATTAGGGAATTAACTCACCAATTTAGGAAGCTTGGATCTTTGATTTTTGAATTTCCTTGCCTTTTGAATAGTAAAAAGCCGAGAGCTTCTCAAGAACAAAGCCTTGGTTCTTTTTGATTTTGATGAAAAATGATTTTGCTTGGCTTGGTTGACTTGTTTTTGTGTTTGATTTAGTTAATTACCTTGTTGCCCTTGAATTTGTGTGGTTCTCATTCAACCACACCTCCTTCTTTCCCATGTCATGCATATGTCATGTTGTGATGTCATCTTTCCCTCTTTGTCCTCCTCTCATTGGTTGGGTGACATCACTCCCTCTAATCCCTTTGCTTAACTTCCTAATCGTTTGCCTAATGACCGCTGATCTGTTATACGGTTCGCTTAACTTTCGTTTTCGTTTATCGTTTGAAGGATCATACCCGGGATCTTATTACTTAGGTTCCCTTAACCTTTCTCAATACATTATATTCCTTTTTATGATCCTCTATTATAATCCTTTAATTTAAATCCTTTTTATCCTGTTACCTTATACTCAATCCTTTCCGTATCTAGTGGATTTCCGGGAAAAATCCAAGTGTTCGGAAATTGGATTATGACGATCTTTACATACACTTATATACCACATAGAGTACTAATAATATCCCAGAAGATCAATAACAGAACCCCTACATAGTGTGGCATGAAAAGTTTTCTCATTCAGCAAAAACACTATTCACAAGGGTTACAAAAAGTTGAAAATTTTGGGGGTTATTACAGTCTCCCCTCCTTAAAAGGATTCCGTCCCGGAATCAAATAGAAAACAAATGGGGGTTCTTTTCTAGCATTGTGCTCTCTAGTTCCCAAGTTGATTCTTCCACATTATGATTCTGCCATAGTACTCTGACTAGCTTGATCACTTTGTTCCGAAGCACCTGCTCCTTCTTATCTATAATCCTTACTGGTTTCTCCACGTAAGTTAGATCTGGCTGCATATCCACCTGCTCGTACTCCACTATGTGTCTGGCATCCCGATGATACTTCCTTAGCATTGACACATGGAACACATTATGAACTTGTTGCAAATTAGGAGGTAGGGCTAGCTCGTAAGCTAACTTTCCAATCCGTCTTAATATCTCAAAAGGTCCAATGTATCTTGGGCTTAGTTTTCCTTTCCTTCCGAACCTCATTAATCCCTTCCAAGGGGATACCTTTAGCAGTACTAAGTCCCCAACTTCATATTCCTTGTCCTTTCGGGCTAGGTCTGCATATTTCTTCTGTCTGTCTTGGGCTGCTACAAGTCACCCTCTGATAAGATCCACTATATCTTTGGTCCTTTGGACCATTTCGGGTCCGAGCATCTTCCGCTCTCCTACTTCATCCCAGTATAAGGGAGATCGACACCTTCTTCCGTACAGGGCCTCATAAGGCGGCATTCCGATACTAGCATGAAAGCTATTGTTATAAGAAAACTCGATCAACGGAAAGTGATCATCCCAACTCCCTTTAAAGTCTATTGCACAGACTCTCAACATATCCTCTAGTGTTTGGATGGTCCTTTCACTCTACCCATCCGTCTGGGGATGGTACGCGGTACTCATATTTAACTTGGTCCCCGCACATTCCTGAAAGCTCCTCCAAAATCTGGAGTTGAACCTGGGGTCTCGGTCTGAGACAATGGACGCTGGGACTCCATGTCGCGTCACTACTTCCTTAAGGTAAATGTCCACCAGTCTATCGACTGTGTATCTCTCATTAATAGGAATGAAATGAGCTGACTTTGTCAGTCGGTCTATAATTACCCAAATGGCGTCGTGATTGGCTTTCGTCCTTGGCAATCCTACAACAAAATCCATCGCTATCTGTTCCCATTTCCATTCGGGAATCTCCAGGGGTCGTAAGAGTCCACTGGGTCTCTGGTGCTCTGCCTTTACCCTTTGGCAAGTCAAACATTTGCTTACCCATTCTGCTACGTCCCTCTTCATGTTGGGCCACCAGTAATATTCCTTCAAATCCCTATACATCTTGGTACTTCCGGGGTGAATGGAATACCTTGAACTATGGCTTTCATCCAATATCTCATCTTTAAGCTCTTGAACATTCGGAACCCAAATTCGGTAGGAGTACCTCATTATTCCCTTATCATCTTTCTCGGTATTAATCTCATATCTATTTGTTGGCTCTCTGCCTTCATTCATCACTTTTTCTGGCACAATATGTTCTTTTCCGATAATTCGGTCTGTATTGCAATCTCAAACAGCTTTTCGGTACCGGCTCCGGTTACCTTCACTTCTATTTCCATTTTCTCAAAATCTCTTATAACTCTCCCAAGGACATTATCATCTTGAGTCTCTCCTTTCTACTAAGGGCATCAGCCACCACATCCGCTTTCCCCGAATGATAAAGAATCTCTCTATCATAATTCTTGATTAGCTCTAACCGCCTCCTCTGGCGTATATTGAGCTCTCTCTACGGGAAAATGTACTAGAGCACTTATGGCTTAGGTAAATCTCGCACTTCTCTCCATACAAGTAGTGCCTCCAATATTTAGGGCAAAACTATTGCCTCGAGCCCAAGCTCATGGGTGGGGATATCGAATTTCATATTACCTTAATTGTCTTGACGTGTACGCGATTACCTTACCGTGCTACATAAGCACGCACCCTAAGCCCTTGTGCGAAGCGTCACTACACTTCACAAAATCTCCTTTTCCATCCGGCAACGCCAGCATAGGGGCCATCACCAACCTTTGCTTCAGTTCTTGAAAGCTGTTCTCGCATTTCTCTGTCCATTCGAACTTCTCAGTCTTACGAGTAAGCCGCGTTAAAGGGGCTACTATCTTTACAAACTTGAACGAACCTCTGGTAGTGACCGGCCAATCCTACCTCTGGGAGTTACCCTAACCATGGTCATCGATTCCTCAGTGGTCCTTTATTCATTCTTGTCAGGATCCTTCACGGGATCCTCCTCAGCAATAATCCCTTCTAGGACAACATCCTCAACCGCTACATCCTCAATATCAACATCATCCGGTCATGCGTTAGGACGCTCTATCAGATCCACAATCCTATATCCAATTAGTAATAAAACATCATCACGTTGTTGCTCCTCAACCTCAGGGTTCGGAGTCCCGCTACCATATTCGATAACGAACTACGCTTCTATCACGATATTTATAAGGGTTTCCATAAGGGTTTTAACTGTCAGTACTACGTTAGGTAGTCCGACTATGAACTTGGCAAGAGTTCTTATTATCTTAGTGAACTTATTATCTTAACGTCACATCATCTCTGAGGTTTATAACGCTTGGCTCTGATACCATTTCTGTAACACCCCCAAATCCGGGGTCGGGGATCCGGGTTGTCACGAGTTCCATTTCCCTTAATAACACCCAATCTTAATAATTACTCAACTAATCTGTACTGTGACCCCACAATAAACACACACACTACACGTTATAGTCTCAGAGATGAACATCCAAAAATAATCACAAGTCATTTTATTCCACAATTATATGCCAATACACCTTAAAAGGTTTTTTGAATAAATTTACATTTCTTTGCCATTATTACAATTCATAAATATACATAAATCTGGTACATCAAAAGTTGAAAGCCTAGCCTATTGGTAGTTCCTACCTCAGCTACAGCGACATCAACGCCTATAGGAAACTGCGGAATGTTTCCTATCCGCTCGCGAATTGGGAGCTTGGTCCTGTTCATCTTGCCTATCTGATGTTGTGTGATGAAAGAAGAAAGCAAGGGTGAGCAGCAAGCCCACCAAAATAATATGTATAATGATTAACAATATATGAGCCTTCTCATAGTACTCATGAAAGTCTTGGTCAAAAGAAATGAACCAAGTTTGATATTTTAATGCGATGAAGTCGCAAAATATTTAGTATATATACATATATACTTTTCAAAATCTTGGAAGTCCTCTTCCATGCATAATATATACAAAGTTCCAGTTTATAACTGTATAAAAATATCGTTGCAAGGTGATCTAATATATCTAACCTTGTCTCAACATTTTTCTGAAAATCTTTGTCATACATAAGATAATCATTTACTAGATATAAGTTTAAAAGATGAAGTTACAAGATACTCCAATATACTTATATCTTTTTCCAAATACTACTTGAACTACCACCGTTCAAGTTATAATTAACTTCAAAAGTTCATCACACTGATGAGACTACAAGATAAGACTTGAATATATTCAATCTTTGAAATATTTTGAAGAAAATGAAGTTATGATATACTTCATTAAGTCCCGATATATATATATATATACACCTATATATATACATACGTTTCCTGAAAACCTCTGTCATGTAAAGTATGAACAGAATTGCAATATCCAATAAATTTGGAAAGGAAAGAATTTTGGCATAAACCTGATATCTTGCTGATCAGGCAAAGATACCAATAAGTAACCTTTTCTACTAGTAGATGGATGAATTCCCCACTGGTCATCACCCTGGTCTCAATAGGACCTTATGCTGGACTGCCACTCAGCCACTTATGCATTTGATGGACTCCCACTGAGCCACTTACACTATCATGGACGCCCACTGAGCCCATGTTGCTTATGCCGACTCGATAGATGGACTTACTTCCCGAACGTTGGGTAAGTAATCAATTCATTTACCAAAACTGCAACCTTGTTGCGAATATAAAATACATCACAGAGCCGGATCCCTTAGATTTTTGAGCGAGTATTCAAGTCCCCTTAAAATGGAAGATCTTGAATTTGAAAACAAGTTTTGGGATCCGCTCTACCCTTTTTAAATTCATTTTGAAGACTCGAAAACATTTTTAAGAATGTTTGGAGTAATGCTGATTTATGAAATAAATCAGTCCCAATTATGAAAGAAATATCTGAATATTTTTATTTAAATAATATTCCCATAAAGAATAATGGAGGTAGAAGTTGGAAAACTTATACTCAAAATGAATAGCAAATAATCAAAGATATACTTATACGAAAGTAATATCTTTATTTGAATAATTAAAAATAAGTTTGATTATCGACACATAAAGAATATATTTCAGTAATAAGCGGAGTCATAATACCTCGAATGAATATTATAAATAATATTCATTAAATAAAATAAAGGAGTCATACATCCTCAAATGAATATTCAAATAATATTCAATAATAAAATAAAGGAGTCATAAGTCCTCGGATGAATATTTGAAATAATATTCAATAATAAAATAAAGGAGTCATAAGTCCTCGGATGAATATTTGAATAATATTCATTTAATAAAATAAAGAAGTCATAAACCCTCGAATGAATATTCATAATAATATTCATTAAATAAAATAAAGTTATCGAATAAACCTTATTCGATTAATAGTTTTGAAAACTATAACCATATATATATATATAAATATATATGTATATATATACATATATACAAAATCTACTCGGGATCCTCGACTCCCGGTTTAGAAAATATTTCCACCTTTTGGGTCCCTATACTAAGGGTATATGCAAGTTACCGCTATCCTCTAGCATAGGTATTATCAACTGAATCAACAGATATATATAGCAAGAATACGAAACAAGTATGCATATATATATATATATCATAGCAGCATGCTTCAATATATTGCAACATTTGCTAATTAACCAACATGCATCTATCGCAAGATAATGCAAATACATATATACATCACAACAACAGTATAACGGGTAGAAAACTTGCCTGAGCGACTTGGAGGTGAAAAAGGCTCGGGACGAGTCTGTAACCTATAAACAACAAGCAAGTTGGAATTAAACCAAAGTCACTTGTAAATCTATACTTTAACTAACTTAGACTCTAACGCTTGTTTTGGGCTTACTGATTCGCTTAAGTCACTCGAGTACCCTCGGCTCCATCATTTTTAATAATTTAACCTTTACGAGTTTTAAGATGATTCCTTCACGAGTGTCTTACCAACTGCCTAACACACTTACCATAAATGTTTCATACATTAATTAACCCTTTTTGGTCTTTAACCTATGTTTCAAAGTAAGGCGAGGGGAAAAGTTTCGTTCCCGAAACGCCGTTACTTGAAACGGTCGTTTCTCCTAAACCGTGCATCGGAATCGAACGAACTACATATCAAAACGAAGCTCGTAACATGAGCTATCTAAACATGGCAATCGTCATAATCTAGCAGGGGCTTCTCGGGTCCTAATGTTATGCACAAAAATAGTCTAAAGAAAATCGGACGTTACGACGGCTATGTTTACGCGATTTCCAAATTTTAAACCATTCAAAACCATCCCAATTCAACCTCAAATCCAACATACAACCAACATCCATCCTTATCACATCATAACAACCCCAACCAATTCAATTTTAACATTCATACTTATGCCTAAGCTTAACTTTAACCATTCTTAAGTTCTTTTAATCAAAATAACAACATTTACCATTCCAATTCACTACCATTTCAAATCTCAAACTCTAATCACAACAACAAGCTACAATATCACCCTACTAATCAAAATCATCTTATAATACATAGGAATCTAGGGTTTGGAGATGATATGCCTTCCTTGAAGTGGTGGGAGGAGCTAGGAAGCCTTAAGAAGCTTTGAGAAGTCTTAGGAATGCTTAGATCTTCAAGGAAAACAAGAAAAATTTCAAGTTAAAAACTTGAAAACACTATTCATAGTCTTCTTCTTTGATTAAATTAAGAAGATGGAGAAGGAATTGATGGCTTAAACTCATGATATAGCCCTAACTAAGCATGAAGATGATTAGGGAATTAACTCACCAATTTAGGAAGCTTGGATCTTTGATTTTTGAATTTCCTTGCCTTTTGAATAGTAAAAAACCGAGGGCTTCTCAAGAACAAAGCCTTGGTTCTTTTTGATTTTGATGAAAAATGATTTTGCTTGGCTTGGTTGACTTGTTTTTGTGTTTGATTTAGTTAATTACCTTGTTGCCTTGAATTTGTGTGGATCTCATTCAACCACACCTCCTTCTTTCCCATGTCATGCCTATGTCATGTTGTGATGTCATCTTTCCCTCTTTGTCCTCCTCTCATTGGTTGGGTGACATCACTCCCTCTAATCCCTCTGCTTAACTTCCTAATCGTTTGCCTAATGACCGCTGATCTGTTATACGGTTCGCTTAACTTTCGTTTTCGTTTATCGTTTGAAGGATCATACCCGGGATCTTATTACTTAGGTTCCCTTAACCTTTCTCAATACATTATATTCCTTTTTATGATCCTCTATTATAATCCTTTAATTTAAATCCTTTTTATCCTGTTACCTTCTACTCAATCCTTTCCGTATCTAGTGGATTTCCGGGAAAAATCTAAGTGTTCGGAAATTGGATTCTGACGATCTTTACATACACTTATATACCACATAGAGTACTAATAATATCCCAGAAGATCAATAACAGAACCCCTACATAGTGTGGCATGAAAAGTTTTCTCATTCAGCAAAAACACTATTCACAAGGGTTACAAAAAGTTGAAAATTTTGAGGGTTATTACACGTATAGGATGCAAAATCACTATAATATGGTGTAAATTGACTTACATGGTTGATTAGAGCCAAAATGTGGACCAAAATTGACTCGTATGAAAGTGGTACCAAGAGATGGTTAAAGGATGTCAAATTGGATGTTTATGATGTTAAAAAGTTAATTCTACCAATATATGGTGGCAAGTTAGTCTTATAAGGTGCAAAATTACTCTAATATGGTTAAAAGTGACTTGCATGGTAGATTAGAGCCAAAATGTGGACCAATATTGACTCGTATGAAAGTGGTACCAAGAGATGGTTAAAGGATGTCAAATTGGATGTTTATGATGTTAACATGTTAATTATACCAATATATGGTTGAAAGTGAGTCTTATATGGTGCAAAATTACTCTAATATGGTTTAAAGTGACTTATATGGTTGATTAGAGCCAAAATGTAGACCAAAATTGACTCGTATAAAAGTGGTACAAAGAGATGGTTAAAGGATGTCAAATTAGATGTTTATGATGTTAACATGTTAATTCTATCAATATATGGTGGCAAGTTAGTCTTATAAGGTGCAAAATTACTCTAATACGGTTTAAAGTGACTTGCATGGTATATTATAGCCAAAATGTGGACCAATATTGACTCGTATGAAAGTGGTACCAAGAGATGGTTAAAGGATGTCAAATTGGATATTTATGATGTTAACATGTTAATTCTATGAATATATGGTTGAAAGTGATTCTTATATGGTGCAAAATTACTCTAATATGGTTTAAAGTGACTTACATGGTTGATTAGAGCCAAAATGTGGACCAAAATTGACTCTTACGAAAGTGGTACCAAGAGGTGGTTAAAGGATGTCAAATTAGATGTTTATGATGTTAACATGTTAATTGTCCCAATATATGGTTGAAAGTGAGTCTTATAAGGTGCAAAATTACTCTAATATGGTTTAAAGGGACTTACATGGTAGATTAGAGCCAAAATATGGACCAAAATTGACTTGTATGAAAGTGGTACCAAGAGATGGTTAAAGGATGTCAAATTGGATGTTTATGATGTTAACATGTTAATTTTACCAATATATGGTGGCAATTTAGTCTTATAAGGTGCAAAATTACTCTAATATGGTTTAAAGTGACTTGCATGGTAGATTATAGCCAAAATGTGGACCAATATTGGCTCGTATGAAAGTGGTACCAAGAGATGGTTAAAGGATGTCAAATTGGATGTTTATGATGTTAACATGTTAATTCTACCAATTATATGGTTGAAAGTTAGTCTTATAGGGTGCAAAATTACTCTAATATGGTTTAAAGTAACTTACATGGTTGATTAGAGCCAAAACGTGGACCAAAATTGACTCGTATGAAAATGGTACCAAGAGGTGGTTAGAGAATGTCAAATTAGATGTTTATGATGTTAACATGTTAATTCTACCAATATATGATGGCAAGTGAGTCTTATAAGGTGCAAAATTACTCTAATATGGTTTAAAGTGACTTAAATGGTTGATTAGAGCCCAAATGTGGACCATTATTGACTCGTATGAAAGTGGTACTAAGAGGTGGTTAAAGGATTTCAAATTGGATGTTTATGATGATAACATGTTAATTGTACCAGTATATGGTTTAAAGTGACTTTGTAGGGTGCAAAATCACTCTAATATGGTGTAAAGTGACTTACATGGTTGATTAGAGCCAAAATATGGACAAAAATTGACCCGTATGAAAGTGGTACTAAGAGTTGGTTAAAGGATGTCAAATTGGAAGTTTATGATGTTAACATATTAAATCTACGAATATATGGTTAAAAGTGATTCTTATATGGTGCAAAATTACTCTAATATGGTTTAAAGTGACTTACATGGTTGATTAGAGCCAAAATGTGTACCAAAATTGACTCATATGAAAGTGGTACAAAGAGATGGTTAAAGGATGTCAAATTGGATGTTTATGATTTTAACATGTTAATTCTACCAATATATAGTGGCAAGTTTGTCTTATAAGGTGCAAAATTACCCTAATATGGTTTAAAGTGACTTGCATGGTAGATTATAGCCAAAATGTGGACCAATATTGACTCGTATGAAAGTGGTACCAAGAGTTGGTTAAAGGATGTCAAATTGGATGTTTATGATGTTAACATGTTAATTATACCAATATATGGTTGAAAGTGCATCTTATATGGTGCAAAATTACTCTAATATGGTTTAAAGTGATTTACATGGTTGATTAGAGCCAAAATGTGGACCAAAATTGACTCGTATGAAAGTGGTACCAAGATGTGGTTAAAGGATGTCAAATTAGATGTTTATGATGTTAACTTGTTAATTGTACCAATATATGGTTGAAAGTGAGGCTTATAAGGAGCAAAATTACTCTAATATGGTTTAATGGGACTTACATGGTAGATTAGAGCCAAAATGTGGACCAAAATTGACTTGTATGAAAGTGGTACCAAGAGATGGTTAAAGGATGTCAAATTGGATGTTCATGATGTTAACATGTTAATTCTACCAATATATGGTGGCAAGTTAGTCTTATAAGGTGCAAAATTACTCTAATATGGTTTAAAGTGACTTACATGGTTGATTAGAGCTAAAAATGTGGTCCAGTATTGACTCGTATGAAAGTGGTACTAAGAGGTGGTTAAAGGATGTCAAATTGGATGTTTATGATGTTAACATGTGAATTGTTCCAAAATAAGGTTGAAAGTAACTCTTATAGGATGCAAAATCACTCTAATATGGTGTAAAGTGACTTACATGGTTGATTAGAGCCAATATGTGGACCAAAATTGACTCGTATAAAAGTGGTGCCAAGAGGTGGTTAAAGGATGTCAAATTGGATGTTTATGATATTAACATGTTAATTGTACCAATAGATGGTTGAAAGTGAGTCTTATAAGGTGCAAAATTACTCTAATATGGTTTAAAGTGACTTACATGGTTGATTAGAGCCAAAATATGGACCAATATTGACTCGTATGAAAGTGGTACCAAGAGATGGTTAAAGGATGTCAAATTGGATGTTTATGATGTTAACATGTTAATTCTACGAATATATGGTTGAAAGTGATTCTTATATGGTGCAAAATTACTCTAATATGGTTTAAAGTGACTTACATGGTTGATTAGAGCCAAAATGTGTACCAAAATTGACTCGCATGAAAGTGGTACAAAGAGATGGTTAAAGGATGTCAAATTGGATGTTTATGATGTTAACATCTTAATTCTACCAATATATAGTGGCAAGTTTATCTTATAAGGTGCAAAATTACTCTAATATGGTTTAAAGTGACTTGCATGGTAGATTATAGCCAAAATGTGGACCAATATTGACTCGTATGAAAGTGGTACCAAGAGTTGGTTAAAGGATGTCAAATTGGATGTTTATGATGTTAACATGTTAATTATACCAATATATGGTTGAAAGTGAGTCTTATATGGTGCAAAATTACTCTAATATGGTTTAAAGTGATTTACATGGTTGATTAAAGCCAAAATGTGGACCAAAATTGACTCGTATCAAAGTAGTACAAAGAGATGGTTAAAGGATGTCAAATTGGATGTTTATGATGTTAACATGTTAATTCTATCAATATATGGTGGCAAGTTAGTCTTATAAGGTGCAAAATTACTCTAATACGGTTTAAAGTGAATTGCATGGTATATTATAGCCAAAATGTGGACCAATATTGACTCATATGAAAGTGGTACCAAGAGATGATTAAAGGATGTCAAATTGGATGTTTATGATGTTAACATGTTAATTCTACGAATATATGGTTGAAAGTGATTCTTATATGGTGCAAAATTACTCTAATATGGTTTAAAGTGACTTACATGGTTGATTAGAGCCAAAATGTGGACCAAAATTGACTCGTATAAAAGTGGTACAAAGAGATGGTTAAAGGATGTCAAATTGGATGTTTATGATGTTAACATGTTAATTCTTTCAATATATGGTGGCAAGTTAGTCTTATAAGGTGCAAAATTTCTCTAATACGGTTTAAAGTGACTTGCATGGTATATTATAGCCAAAATATGGACCAATATTGACTCGTATGAAAGTGGTACCAAGAGATGGTTAAAGGATGTCAAATTGGATGTTTATGATGTTAACATGTTAATTCTACGAATATATGGTTGAAAGTGATTCTTATATGGTGCAAAATTACTCTAATACTGTTTAAAGTGACTTACATGGTTGATTAGAGCCAAAATGTGTACCAAAATTGACTCGTATGAAAGTGGTACAAAGAGATGGTTAAAGGATGTCAAATTGGATGTTTATGATGTTAACATGTTAATTCTACGAATATATGGTTGAAAGTGATTCTTATATGGTGCAAAATTACTCTAATATGGTTTAAAGTGACTTGCATGGTAGATTATAGCCAAAATGTGGACCAATATTGACTCGTATGAAAGTGGTACCAAGAGTTGGTTAAAGGATGTCAAATTGGATGTTTATGATGCTAACATTTTAATTATACCAATATATGGTTGAAAGTGAGTCTTATATGGTGCAAAATTACTCTAATATGGTTTAAAGTGATTTACATGGTTGATTAGAGCCAAAATGTGGACCGAAATTGACTCGTATAAAAGTAGTACAAAGAGATGGTTAAAGGATGTCAAATTGGATGTTTATGATGTTAACATGTTAATTCTATCAATATATGGTGGCAAGTTAGTCTTATAAGGTGCAAAATTACCCTAATACGGTTCAAAGTGACTTGCATGGTATATTATAGCCAAAATGTGGACCAATATTGACTCGTATGAAAGTGGTACCAAGAGATGATTAAAGGATGTCAAATTGGATGTTTATGATGTTAACATGTTAATTCTACGAATATATGGTTGAAAGTGATTCTTATATGGTGCAAAATTACTCTAATATGGTTTTAAGTGACTTACATGGTTGATTAGAGCCAAAATGTGGACCAAAATTGACTCGTATAAAAGTGGTACAAAGAGATGGTTAAAGGATGTCAAATTGGATGTTTATGATGTTAACATGTTAATTCTATCAATATATGGTGGCAAGTTAGTCTTATAAGGTGCAAAATTTCTCTAATACGGTTTAAAGTGACTTGCATGGTATATTATAGCCAAAATATGGACCAATATTGACTCGTATGAAAGTGGTACCAAGAGATGGTTAAAGGATGTCAAATTGGATGTTTATGATGTTAACATGTTAATTCTACGAATATATGGTTGAAAGTGATTCTTATATGGTGCAAAATTACTCTAATATGGTTTAAAGTGACTTACATGGTTGATTAGAGCCAAAATGTGTACCAAAATTGACTCGTATGAAAGTGGTACAAAGAGATGGTTAAAGGATGTCAAATTGGATGTTTATGATGTTAACATGTTAATTCTATGAATATATGGTAGAAAGTGATTCTTATATGGTGCAAAATTACTCTAATATGGTTTAAAGTGACTTGCATGGTAGATTATAGCCAAAATGTGGACCAATATTGACTCGTATGAAAGTGGTACCAAGAGTTGGTTAAAGGATGTCAAATTGGATGTTTATGATGTTAACATGTTAATTATACCAATATATGGTTTAAAGTGAGTCTTATATGGTGCAAAATTACTCTAATATGGTTTAAAGTGATTTACATGGTTGATTAGAGCCAAAATGTGGACCAAAATTGACTCGTATAAAAGTAGTACAAAGAGATGGTTAAAGGATGTCAAATTGGATGTTTATGATGTTAACATGTTAATTCTATCAATATATGGTGGCAAGTTAGTCTTATAAGGTGCAAAATTACTCTAATACGGTTTAAAGTGACTTGCATGGTATATTATAGCCAAAATGTGGACCAATATTGACTCGTATGAAAGTGGTACCAAGAGATGATTAAAGGATGTCAAATTGGATGTTTATGATGTTAACATGTTAATTCTACGAATATATGGTTGAAAGTGATTCTTATATGGTGCAAAATTACTCTAATATGGTTTAAAGTGACTTACATGGTTGATTAGAGCCAAAATATGGACCAAAATTGACTCGTATAAAAGTGGTACAAAGAGATGGTTAAAGGATGTCAAATTGGATGTTTATGATGTTAACATGTTAATTCTACCAATATATAGTGGCAAGTTTATCTTATAAGGTGCAAAATTACTCTAATATGGTTTAAAGTGACTTGCATGGTAGATTATAGCCAAAATGTGGACCAATATTGACTCGTATGAAAGTGGTACCAAGAGTTGGTTAAAGGATGTCAAATTGGATGTTTATGATGTTAACATGTTAATTATACCAATATATGGTTGAAAGTGAGTCTTATATGGTGCAAAATTACTCTAATATGGTTTAAAGTGATTTACATGGTTGATTAGAGCCAAAATGTGGACCAAAATTGACTCATATAAAAGTAGTACAAAGAGATGGTTAAAAGATGTCAAATTGGATGTTTATGATGTTAACATGTTAATTCTATCAATATATGGTGGCAAGTTAGTCTTATAAGGTGCAAAATTACTCTAATACGGTTTAAAGTGACTTGCATGGTATATTATAGCCAAAATGTGGACCAATATTGACTCGTATAAAAGTGGTACCAAGAGATGATTAAAGGATGTCAAATTGGATGTTTATGATGTTAACATGTTAATTCTACGAATATATGGTTGAAAGTGATTCTTATATGGTGCAAAATTACTCTAATATGGTTTAAAGTGACTTACATGGTTGATTAGAGCCAAAATGTCTACCAAAATTGACTCGTATAAAAGTGGTACAAAGAGATGGTTAAAGGATGTCAAATTGGATGTTTATGATGTTAACATGTTAATTCTACCAATATATAGTGGCAAGTTTGTCTTATAAGGTGCAAAATTACTCTAATATGGGTTAAAGTGACTTGCATGGTAGATTATAGCCAAAATGTGGACCAATATTGACTCATATGAAAGTGGTACCAAGAGTTGGTTAAAAGATGTCAAATTGGATGTTTATGATGTTAACATGTTAATTGTTCCAAAATAAGGTTGAAAGTGACTCTTATAGGATGAAAAATCACTCTAATATGGTGTAAAGTGACTTACATGGTTGATTTGAGCCAATATGTGGACCAAAATTGACTCGTATGAAAGTGGTGCCAAGAGGTGGTTAAAGGATGTCAAATTGGATGTTTATGATATTAACATGTTAATTGTACCAATAGATGGTTGAAAGTGAGTCTTATAAGGTGCAAAATTACTCTAATATGGTTTAAATTGACTTACATGGTTGATTAGAGCCAAAATGTGGACCAAAATTGACTCGTATGAAAGTGGTACCAAGAGATGGTTAAAGGATGTCAAATTGGATTTTTATGATGTTAACAAGTTAATTCTACCAATATATGGTGGCAAGTTAGTCTTATGAGGTGCAAAATTTCTCTAATATGGTTTAAAGTGACTTGCTTGGTAGATTAGAGCCAAAATGTGGACCAATATTGACTCGTATGAAAGTGGTACCAAGAGATGGTTAAACGATGTCAAATTGGATGTTTATGATGTTAACATGTTAATTATACCAATATATGGTTGAAAGTGAGTCTTATATGGTGCAAAATTACTCTAATATGGTTTAAAGTGACTTACATGGTTGATTAGAGCCAAAATATGGACCAAAATTGACTCGTATAAAAGTGGTACAAAGAGATGGTTAAAGGATGTCAAATCGGATGTTTATGATGTTAACATGTTAATTCTATCAATATATGGTGGCAAGTTAGTCTTATAAGGTGCAAAATTACTCTAATACGGTTTAAACTGACTTGCATAGTATATTATAGCCAAAATGTGGACCAATATTGACTCGTATGAAAGTGGTACCAAGAGATGGTTAAAGGATGTCAAATTGGATGTTTATGATGTTAACATGTTAATTCTACGAATATATGGTTGAAAGTGATTCTTATATTGTGCAAAATTACTCTAATATGGTTTAAAGTGACTTACATGGTTGATTAGAGCCAAAATGTGTACCAAAATTGACTCGTATGAAAGTGGTACAAAGAGATGGTTAAAGGATGTAAAATTGGATGTTTATGATGTTAACATGTTAATTCTACCAATATATAGTAGCAAGTTTGTCTTATAAGGTGCAAAATTACTCTAATACGGTTTAAAGTGACTTGCATGGTATATTATAGCCAAAATGTGGACCAATATTGACTCGTATGAATGTGGTACCAATAGATGGTTAAAGGATGTCAAATTGGATGTTTATGATGTTAACATGTTAATTCTACGAATATATTGTTGAAAGTGATTCTTATATGGTGCAAAATTACTCTAATATGGTTTAAAGTGACTTACATGGTTTATTAGAGCCAAAATGTGTACCAAAATTGACTCGTATGAAAGTGGTACAAAGAGATGGTTAAAGGATGTAAAATTGGATGTTTATAATTTTAACATGTTAATTCTTCCAATATATGGTGGAAAGTTATTCTTATAAGTTGCAAAATTACTCTAATATGGTTTAAACTGACTTACATGGTAAGATTGTAGCCAAAATGTGGACCAAAATTGACTCGAATGAAAGTGGTATCAAGAGATGGTTAAAGGATGTCAAATTGGATGTTTATGATGTTAACATGTTAATTCTATCAATATATGGTGGCAATTTGGTCTTATAAGGTGCAAAATTACTCTAATATGGTTTAAAGTGACTTGCATGGTAGATTATAGCCAAAATGTGGACCAATATTGACTCATATGAAAGTGGTACCAAGAGATGGTTAAAGGATGTCAAATTGGATGTTTATGATGTTAACATGTTAATTATACCAATATATGGTTGAAAGTGAGTCTTATATGGTGCAAAATTACTCTAATATGGTTTAAAGTGACTTACATGGTTGATTAGAGCCAAAATGTGGACCAAAATTGACTCGTATAAAAGTGGTCCAAAGAGATGGTTAAAGGATGTCAAATTGGATGTTTATGATGTTAACATGTTAATTCTATCAATATATGGTGGCAAGTTAGTCTTATAAGGTGCAAAATTTCTCTAATACGGTTTAAAGTGACTTGCATGGTATATTATAGCCAAAATATGGACCAATATTGACTCGTATGAAAGTGGTACCAAGAGATGGTTAAAGGATGTCAAATTGGATGTTTATGATGTTAACATGTTAATTCTACGAATATATGGTTGAAAGTGATTCTTATATGGTGCAAAATTACTCTAATATGGTTTAAAGTGACTTACATGGTTGATTAGAGCCAAAATGTGTACCAAAATTGACTCGTATGAATGTGGTACCAATAGATGGTTAAAGGATGTCAAATTGGATGTTTATGATGTTAACATGTTAATTCTATGAATATATGGTTGAAAGTGATTCTTATATGGTGCAAAATTACTCTAATATGGTTTAAAGTGACTTACATGGTTGATTAGAGCCAAAATATGTACCAAAATTGACTCGTATGAAAGTGGTACAAAGAGATGGTTAAAGGATGTGAAATTGGATGTTTATGATGTTAACATGTTAATTCTACCAAT
Organism: Apium graveolens; assembly: GCF_009905375.1. NCBI lineage: Eukaryota > Viridiplantae > Streptophyta > Magnoliopsida > Apiales > Apiaceae > Apium > Apium graveolens. Next base: position 2,503 of record NW_027418872.1, on the reverse strand, counting down.
ATATAGTGGCAAGTTTATCTTATAAGGTGCAAAATTAATCTAATATGGTTTAAAGTGACTTGCATGGTAGATTATAGCCAAAATGTGGACCAATATTGACTCGTATGAAAGTGGTACCAAGAGTTGGTTAAAGGATGTCAAATTGGATGTTTATGATGTTAACATGTTAATTATACCAATATATGGTTGAAAGTGAGTCTTATATGGTGCAAAATTACTCTAATATGGTTTAAAGTGATTTACATGGTTGATTAGAGCCAAAATGTGGACCAAAATTGACTCGTATAAAGTAGTACAAAGAGATGGTTAAAAGGATGTCAAATTGGATGTTTATGATGTTAACATGTTAATTCTATCAATATATGGTGGCAAGTTAGTCTTATAAGGTGCAAAATTACTCTAATACGTTTAAAGTGACTTGCATGGTATATTATAGCCAAAATGTGGACCAATATTGACTCGTATGAAAGTGGTACCCAAGAGATGATTAAAGGATGTCAAATTGGATGTTTTATGATGTTAACATGATAATTCTACGAATATATGGTTGAAAGTGATTCTTATATGGCGCAAAATTACTCTAATATGGTTTAAAGTGACTTACATGGTTGATTAGAAGCCAAAATGTGGACCAAAATTGAGCCTCGTATAAAAGTGGTACAAAGAGATGGTTAAAGGATGTCAAATTGATGTTTATGATGTTAACATGTTAATTCTACCAATATGGTGAAGTTAGTCTTATAAGGTGCAAAATTACTCTAATATGGTTTAAAGTGACTTACATGGTAGATTATAGCCAAAATGTGGACCAAATTGACTCGTATGAAAGTGGTACCAAGAGATGGTTAAAGGATGTCAAATTGGATGTTTATGATGTTAACATGTTAATTCTACCAATAATGGTTGAAAGTGTCTTATAAGGTGCAAAATTACTCTAATATGGTTTAAAGTGACTTACATGGTTGATTAGAGCCAAATGTGGACCAAAATTGACTCGTATGAAAGTGGTACCAAGAGATGGTTAAAGGATGTCAAATTGGATGTTTATGATGTTAACATGTTAATTCTACCAATATATGGCAAAGTGAGTCTTATAAGGTGCAAAATTACTCTAATATGGTTTAAAGTGACTTACATGGTAGATTAGAGCCAAAATGTGGACCAAAATTGACTCGTATGAAAGTGGTACCAAGATGGTTAAAGGATGTCAAATTGGATGTTTATGATGTTAACATGTTAATTTACCAATATATGGTTGAAAGTGAGTCTTATAAGGTGCAAAATTACTCTAATATGGTTTAAAGTGACTTACATGGTTGATTAGAGCCAAAATGTGGACCAAAATTGACTCGTATGAAAGTGGTACCAAAGATGGTTAAAGGATGTCAAATTGGATGTTTATGATGTTAACATGTTAATTCTACCAATATATGGTGGCAAGTTAGTCTTATAAGGTGCAAAATTACTCTAATATGGTTTAAAGTGACTTACATGGTATATTAGAGCAAAAATGTGGACCAAAATTGACTCGTATGAAAGTGGTACCAAGAGATGGTTAAAGGATGTCAAATTGGATGTTTATGATGTTAACATGTTAATTCTACCAATATATGGTTGAAAGTGAGTCTTATAAGGTGCAAAATTACTCTAATATGGTTTAAAGGACTTACATGGTTGATTAGAGCCAAAATGTACCAAAATTGACTCGTATGAAAGTGGTACCAAGAGATGGTTAAAGGATGTCAAATTGGATGTTTATGATGTTAACATGTTAATTCTACCAATTATGGTGGCAAGTTAGTCTTATAAGGTGCAAAATTACTCTAATATGGTTTAAAGTGACTTGCATGGTAGATTATAGCCAAAATGTGGACCAATTGACTCGTATGAAAGTGGTACCAAGAGTGGTTAAAGGATGTCAAATTGGATGTTTATGATGTTAACATGTAATTGTACCAATAATGGTTGAAAGTGAGTCTTATAAGGTGCAAAATTACTCTAATATGGTTTAAAGTGACTTACATGGTTGATTTGAGCCAAAATGTGGACCAAAATTGACTCGTATGAAAGTGGTACCAAGAGGTGGTTAAAGGATGTCAAATTGGATGTTTATGATGTTAACATGTTAATTGTACCAAATATGGTTGAAAGTGAGTCTTATAAGGTGCAAAATTACTCTAATATGGTTTAAAGACTTACATGGTTGATTAGAGCCAAAATGTGGACCAAAATTGACTCGTATGAAAGTGGTACCAAGAGATGGTTAAAGGATGTCAAATTGGATTTTATGATGTTAACATGTTAATTCTACCAATATATGGTGAAAGTTAGTCTTATAAGGTGCAAAATTACTCTAATATGGTTTAAAGTGACTTACATGGTAGATTAGAGCCAAAATGTGGACCAAAATTGACTCGTATGAAAGTGGTACCAGAGATGGTTAAAGGATGTCAAATTGGATGTTTATGATGTTAACATGTTAATTCTACCAATATATGGTTGA